>NW_007611174.1:0-221 GCF_000523025.1 Cynoglossus semilaevis | reverse complement strand
CATCCTATACAGTACCACATTCAGATCCTGGCTGCGTTTCATCTTCACCCATTTTCTCGTGAACATAATCAGCTCCTATTATTGATAAAAACTGGAAAGCTGAGAACAGCGCCCTCTTCCACTTGGCCCACCCACTGCAGCCATGCTGGACATTGTTTCTGTGCTTTTACCCCAACTTTGAAACAGTTCCATCTCTGCTCTGACACACCAACACCCCCCCC
>NW_007611173.1:0-221 GCF_000523025.1 Cynoglossus semilaevis | reverse complement strand
TTTTAGTACATCGGAACATCGTGTTTGAAGCTCTTTTTGAGTCAGATGATGTGACATGGACTCAGGTGTTCTAGTTAGTTTATTTATATTTAAAATGAACTCATATGGGATCCTTGTAATATATATTGAAAATGTTTGATTTTCTTGAGTAAAAACAACCAGTGGTAGTAGATATTCATTATTTTGTAGGTGTTTGTTATTTGTTGTTTGTTAAAAAAAAA
>NW_007611172.1:0-221 GCF_000523025.1 Cynoglossus semilaevis | reverse complement strand
AAAAAGAGTCCGTCTTCCCATCACTACTGCAGTCATTTGTTGCGACTCTCACAATGTTACTTAGACTTCCACAACACTAACCGGCCTACAGTCTGTAGCTGTCCACTTCGCCACGGCATTTATTAGTTTCTCTTGCTTTTGTTTGTCTGTACTTCTCCCACACGCTGCATTTAACGTAGTCTGCTGAAGCCTCGCTCCACTGTCTGATGCGTTGAATGGTT
>NW_007611171.1:0-221 GCF_000523025.1 Cynoglossus semilaevis | reverse complement strand
AAAGAAAGAAGGAAAGGAAGAAAGAAAAAGAGGAGAAAATTTGACATCACCTTGATGCTGGCCATATTCGGAGCTCTTGCTGGCAATGTGTAAGTCTCAGTATTGTAGTAAGGAGGTGGATCATCCGGAATAAAATTTGCTGCAGGGAATCAGAAGATTTAGTATGTAAATAACAATATTTCAGTATATATGTATATAATTAGTGTACAGTTTGATCGTAA
>NW_007611170.1:0-221 GCF_000523025.1 Cynoglossus semilaevis | reverse complement strand
CTTCCAGTTTCCAGTTGACAGTAGAGATGTTTGACTACCTGGAGTGTGAGCTCAACCTCTTCCTGGGCGGTGAGTGATTCTGATGTGACAAAACTGTTATGGATTATTATACTTTATGTTGTATTTGTCCTAATGCGTCTGTCTGGCATTTCATAGTTGGATACTGTTTCTAGTGCTGTACTGTACTGTATTTTTGTGTGTGTGTGTGAGAGAGTAAGAGA
>NW_007611169.1:0-221 GCF_000523025.1 Cynoglossus semilaevis | reverse complement strand
CGCATTATTTTAATTTCTTTATTTTTTGGTCACTTCTAGTATATATATGTTAATATACTGTATATATACATACATACGTTGCAGTGTAATAATAACAGGAATGAATGCATTATATGAAATTATACAATTGCAATTATATAAAATTATTAAGTTATATGTATATGTATATACATAATAAATAAATTATAAGTGCCCTTTATCGTGTTTTGTGTTGCACATGA
>NW_007611168.1:0-221 GCF_000523025.1 Cynoglossus semilaevis | reverse complement strand
AAAGAAATAGACCACTTTCATACGTGGTTGTAAATTTAGTTCAGTATCTGACGTTTTTCAACGTGACCTCAGCCTGAATAGTCGTCGCGTTTCCACCATCGGTCATGTCATTGCAGTGACACAAACGTCACAATTTTAAAAAGAAGTAAATAAGGAACCAAAAAAAGCATGCTAACACGCTAGTCTGCAAGCTAGTCAGTGGGAAAAAGATTGTTGAAATA
>NW_007611167.1:0-221 GCF_000523025.1 Cynoglossus semilaevis | reverse complement strand
TTATAATAGGGACTTTTGAAAAACGTGTTAAATCCTTTTGTCCCAGTTGAACCAGTCCATTTAAGAGGTGTCATTGTTGGTATTCACTCACACCTTCCTTTAGACTTTCATTACTGCTAGCATGATTTTTTTAAATATATACTAACAGCTAATATTAAATTCCAAATTGATCAAATTGGAATGTTTAAATCAGGTTTAAATCAGGTTTGTCCAAATTAATA
>NW_007611166.1:0-221 GCF_000523025.1 Cynoglossus semilaevis | reverse complement strand
ACTATACTAAACTTAAATCTACTGTTCCATAGTACAATATATTATACTACTATATAGTACTATACTATAGAATCTTGTATTTACTATACAATATTGTACAATACTATATTGTACTATACCGATATAGTTCTGCAGTATATCTCACCAAATTATACCACACTACCAATGCAATACCATACTATAGTACGCTACAGAGTACTATACAACAGTTTTTGCATACC
>NW_007611165.1:0-221 GCF_000523025.1 Cynoglossus semilaevis | reverse complement strand
ACCATGAACACACTCATAGGAAGAACATGCAAACTCCATACAGGATCGAACCGGTGACATTCTAAATGTAAGGTGGGGATGCTAACCACGTCTGCCACCATGTTGCCCCTTCAGTATATTAATATATCGGTGCACAATTTCTTCTCATATAGCCCACTTTTTTAATTACATACTAAGTTTATAATGGACTGCCCCTTTAAGAACCATGAAAACCATGACAA
>NW_007611164.1:0-221 GCF_000523025.1 Cynoglossus semilaevis | reverse complement strand
AAAAAAACGTTCATTTTGGACTGAATGATCTCCAGCTTTTAGCTTTAGCTGTAGGTTAGCAGGAAACGCTAAACATATCAAATATTTATACACACTTTATTCTGTAATCTCAAGAAACGCTAATGATTTTCTAGGCTTACAGTACAGGAAAGTTATACTGCAGTGGTTCTCAAAGTAGGGGGTGAGCCACCCCCAGGGGTCACAGAGTTATGAGGATGGGG
>NW_007611163.1:0-221 GCF_000523025.1 Cynoglossus semilaevis | reverse complement strand
AAAAAAATAATGAGTTTGTTTATACTTTGCCTTAATGTATTCCATCATGCACTCACGCTTGTAATTTTTTCTCAAATCTTGACCTATTTATTGCAGTAATAATTAATTCTTATTTAAATTTATGTAATTCACTGTGGTGATAATTTGTGGTTTTAAATATTGCTCTTTTGCTGTTGCTATTTCCTGCTTGAATATAAAGAGGGAAAATCAGTCACCACTTT
>NW_007611162.1:0-221 GCF_000523025.1 Cynoglossus semilaevis | reverse complement strand
TTTCTAAATATTTATAAATCTTAGCTACGGTACTTTTTTCACACTAAGGCAAGTTGGAGAAATCTAATCAAAATAATGGCAACGAGTAGTTGCTGATCTATTGCTTCTTTCATTATTATGTATATAATAGGGGTGTGAGAAAATATGAATACACTGATTTATTGCGATATTTCATTTTACGATACTGCATCGACATTGTAAAGCACTGTATCAATTTTTTT
>NW_007611161.1:0-221 GCF_000523025.1 Cynoglossus semilaevis | reverse complement strand
GAATGTCAACTTTTAAAGGCCATCGTCTGATTGGTCGATTTTTTGTTACTAGCTTCTCTATTCATTACTGTGTGATGTTTTGCTTTTTCCAGCAGATATTTTTTATGAGTCACCTTATAGTCGCTTATAATGCATCAAAACCACTAATGCACCTTTGATTTGAATCACTGAGCTGCCAGTAAGTAGCTCTGCCATGCTTTACAGTCTGAAGATGAAGATGA
>NW_007611160.1:0-221 GCF_000523025.1 Cynoglossus semilaevis | reverse complement strand
CTCCGAACAATAAACTCATACATAAACTAATACAATTAAACTACAGTGTGAGAAGCATATTTAGTATTTTTGTTACGCCACCGATACATGGTGTACCTTTGCATGCATCTGGAAGAGAAAAAAAAAAAAGCAATAGTGTTGAGCTGCTAAAGGTAACTAGGAGAACAAGACGTGACAGTGCCACCTACTGTGATTTCCCCAAGTTGCACTATAAGTATAAG
>NW_007611159.1:0-221 GCF_000523025.1 Cynoglossus semilaevis | reverse complement strand
GAACTAAATGACTGACCTGCTGATTCATATCATGTCACTCTAACAATAATTATACGTCTCCGCCCTTGAGCCCGGGTCGGCTGGGACCGAGTCCTGCCGCCCCTGAGACTCCTAACAGGATAAGTAGTAGAAGATGAATGAACAACCCCAGGAATAAATGTCTCCTCCTCTTCCATGACATCGTCACAATACTGGAGCAGCTTGAAAAAAAAAAAAAAAAA
>NW_007611158.1:0-221 GCF_000523025.1 Cynoglossus semilaevis | reverse complement strand
AAGAAGCCGTACTGAAATGTGAATCCTATCCAAACTGCATTTTTTGCATGATAAATCACCACAACCTGGAAATCTTACAAATGTTGGATTTTACAGCTTGCGTTTGGCAGCACACATCCCGTAACAACTAAAAACAGTCACCTGCGTTTCTGATGCAGGACTTGGACATTGAGACGCCTGTGCAAACAGCAAGCATAGTGTGGAATACCCGCAAGTATGCT
>NW_007611157.1:0-221 GCF_000523025.1 Cynoglossus semilaevis | reverse complement strand
AGGGCAAATGGGGTGTGAGGGAAGAGAACTGTGTATGATCGTTACTCAAACTCATTTTTAAAAATCTCAGCATTGTCATCTTTTTCACCTCCTTTCCCAACTGACTCTAAGAACAAGTGCAACAACCCAAACACCGTAGCGGTCCTCAACGTCCTGCTAGCCTTTCCTGTGACACCAGCACACGCATTCTGGACCATTCTAGACCATTATTTACATTTCTC
>NW_007611156.1:0-221 GCF_000523025.1 Cynoglossus semilaevis | reverse complement strand
CGTGGCAGATGTTCCTTGTTGCTTCTTCTGGTGGCTCAGACATAATAGTACACACATTAGAAGTGACTTCATCCTTAAATAACTTCTGCCATAGAAGCTTTTCAGTTGAAGAAGAAATCTATCTGGAAACAGAAGTACATCTTTTGACTTCCACCCACCCGTCATTTCTCCTTAAGTTCCCACCAGCCCTTGTGAGGCTGAAGCGGCAGCACAGGATAAAA
>NW_007611155.1:0-221 GCF_000523025.1 Cynoglossus semilaevis | reverse complement strand
ATATAAATATATATAAATATATATTACCTCTGGCTTTCAGCAATGAGGGCCATGTGAATCACAACATCGTTCTCTATGGGCCCCTGTGGAGGAGACAGGGCAGATACATTAGCATGTGAAGCACATGTCAGCAACGTCTTGTATAAAAACGCAACACAACAATAGTGAGGATTTGTGTTTTCTGGAAACAACTGTTGTTGTAGAAATAACACAAGACCCAA
>NW_007611154.1:0-221 GCF_000523025.1 Cynoglossus semilaevis | reverse complement strand
CATCCATCTAATCTCTCCTCTGTATCCGTCCACAGGTGGCTCCATGTTGGCCTCTTCTGCCTGTACGTTTCTGCTGCTGTTAAGTTTCAGTCAGGGTGCAGTGATTTCTTGGCAGTGTTTGTTCTACGGCGTCAGCATTGCAGCCTGGAACGGACTTCAAGTCATTTCTGTGGAACTCTATCCATCATCTAAAAGGTATACTATGTGCTGGGTTTTTTTTT
>NW_007611153.1:0-221 GCF_000523025.1 Cynoglossus semilaevis | reverse complement strand
CAAATTAGGTGAAATTCTATATTTTTTCACTCAACAACTGATGACCTCTTATGAATCTCAAGTGAACAACAGCCCCCGTAAAATATTCAATCAACCCTTCTTTAAGCAATTTATGTTGATTTACAAATCAGAAATATATGGTAATATATGGTAAAAGTCATTAATAACTTCAAATAATTACAGGATGTCAATTTGATTTAAGTTTATCACTTTAGTATTGG
>NW_007611152.1:0-221 GCF_000523025.1 Cynoglossus semilaevis | reverse complement strand
AGAAGACACATGGAGCAGATTTAGCCGCGGCTGATTTACAACCGAGCTGCTTTTTATTATAACAAAGTGTTCGGAAGTACTTATCGCAATCTGGATTAGAGCGTCAACAAGGCGTGACGAGCAGAGATGGGATTAGGTTTGTAGTAACAACATGATTTTGCCGTAGATTTTCTCCTGAGGGGAAAACCCACTCGGATACAGTGATCCCTTGCTATAACGCG
>NW_007611151.1:0-221 GCF_000523025.1 Cynoglossus semilaevis | reverse complement strand
TCCCTAACTGTGCGGTGGTCCCGGGGCACCTGTCAGTCGTCCGTCCACAGACACCCTGACTGGGCTGTGACTGGCTCAGGTATCTCCACTAACCTCCTCTTTGTCCTGCTCTAAAACAGGGCCTTTTGTCCGCTGCTCTCTGCAGGTCATTGTGAGGAGCGCTTCTTAGTGTCAGCTTTAATTCACGCTGTAATCCTAGCCACGAAGCCTCCCAACCGTCC
>NW_007611150.1:0-221 GCF_000523025.1 Cynoglossus semilaevis | reverse complement strand
AGAATGGGGAAGCAGAATTGTTAAGTAAGCGGACTGATGATTCCAAGTGTGGAATCACTCTGCTTGGAATCATTGGTTTTCCAATTCCCATCTCTAACAACAATCAAAAAGAAATTCAACTCTTTTGCACCATCCAAGATGTATGAGATATTCAATTTACATATTTGTACACCTAACATATCAGCAGTGATCACATTCTAAGAACTGGTGTTTGATCAACA
>NW_007611149.1:0-221 GCF_000523025.1 Cynoglossus semilaevis | reverse complement strand
AGGACCAGGACCAAGGTGTCAGGATGTAGAATCACAGGTCAGGAGTTCACTTCCTGTCTGATATCCCTGCTGGAGGTCACGCTGTACTACACTGCGTTGACTTTAATCGTGGCCTTGGATCACGTTGTTTATTACATCGTGGAGGTGACGTTGCCGTGGTTCATGGACGTCACCACGGTGTCGGCCGTCATCAGTGTCCGATATAAGGTGAGACATCGACC
>NW_007611148.1:0-221 GCF_000523025.1 Cynoglossus semilaevis | reverse complement strand
TATATATATATTTTTTTTTTTTTCAATGTTGAACTGAAACAGCTGAAACCTCCACTAAAGGTATAAAATAAACAGTTCCCTCTCCGATCTTCTTCATCTCTACCCCTCTTCCTCTTCCTCCTCCTCCTCCTCCTCCTCTTCGTCTCACACAATCTCACCATCTTTCCCACTTTATAAATAATCTGTCACTCTCTCCTCCCCTCTTTTTAACAACTTGTTAC
>NW_007611147.1:0-221 GCF_000523025.1 Cynoglossus semilaevis | reverse complement strand
TAAATGAGACTGGCGGTCCGCCACATCGTCGGCGGTGAATGGGAAACACTCGCGCTGACTCCCACTCACTGTAGTGACGTGTTAGAAAATATTGTCATGACGAAACCAGTGATTTAAAAAAAAAAACTGTACTGTTACTGTACTGTATGTTTCAGATTAGATAGCTAATGTGCTAAAGTCCCAATGCTAAAATTGAGCAACTTAACAGTTGTTAGTCAGAT
>NW_007611146.1:0-221 GCF_000523025.1 Cynoglossus semilaevis | reverse complement strand
ATATATATGTATATGTATATATATTATACATGTATATTATATAGCATAGAGTCAAACTTAGCTAATATAAAGCCCAACGAGGCTACATGTTTTATGGCTACATGTCTTAAATTTAGCTAAAAATATGCAAATGTGTCAGTAACTACCAGGCCACTGTCTGGCCATTAGAGGTACTGCATTTCTGTAAATGTAAAATCACTGTTTGGTCAATAAGAAAAAAA
>NW_007611145.1:0-221 GCF_000523025.1 Cynoglossus semilaevis | reverse complement strand
GGAAACACTGATCTAGATAGAGAGAGTTCATTGACCTTCATGTTGGCCAGGGGTCACACCTCCTCTCTTCTTCTCCTCTAGAGGAGGACGTGGTTTCCATGGCAGACTCCACCATCACTGTGGACGACATCGAGGGGGAACTCCTGAAGATCGAGAGGATCAGAGATGTCCTGGTTCGGAGGGAGTCAGAGCTCAGATATATGTGAGTGGTCCACACCTGA
>NW_007611144.1:0-221 GCF_000523025.1 Cynoglossus semilaevis | reverse complement strand
GGGGGAGGAGGGAGGAGGGAGGAGAGATGAAGAGAAAAAAGAAAATCTGTGTGTGTGTGTGTGTGTGTGTGTGGCACTGAGAGGAGCCACGCTGTGGTCCCCTAAGTGTTGAATAAACATGGTTGGTTTAGAGAAATTGCTGCAATAAATGTTTAATATGAGAAGTCCATAAAGACGGTCAAATGAGTCTGGAGTATTAAAGGGAGCAGCAGCAGCAGCAG
>NW_007611143.1:0-221 GCF_000523025.1 Cynoglossus semilaevis | reverse complement strand
GGGGGGGGGGTTAAAGTCAGAGGACTGATGTGGATGTTGACAAATCAAAATTCTGCCTCTTCTTCACGTCTTTATGGGCCATAATTTTTGAAATATCTCCTAAGATCAATGCCCTGAAGAATTAAAGCAGCGGCGGCGGCTAAAGCAGTTCAGTGCTGTTCCTGGTTTGTAATTTGTTGTTTCAGTACAGCTTTTAACTTTCAAAGCCCAGAACACAGACC
>NW_007611142.1:0-221 GCF_000523025.1 Cynoglossus semilaevis | reverse complement strand
AAAGGCTAGTAACTGTGACGGCTTTACATGCTAGGTTTGCTAAGTTTTAAAATTAGTTACTTTAAAAGTTACTTTAAGGCTAGCAAAAAATAATTTAATAAAAATGTAATTTTTTCTGAAACAAGCTAGAATTTGCTTTGCAAATTTATTGCAGATAGTCCTGAAAATGCTGAAAAGGCTAGCAGGAAAAACTTTAACTTCAGTACTTCAAATATTAGTCA
>NW_007611141.1:0-221 GCF_000523025.1 Cynoglossus semilaevis | reverse complement strand
AGTTCTCCTTTCGCTCCCCCAGTACATTGTGGATTTTTTTTAATACCAATCTTGTGAGAGTTTCGCTATATCACAGTATTATAAGGTACTTTTTTTTTCAAATTTCCAATATTGTCACTATTTTCGTTATAGAATACATTTTCTAATCTAAAAAAAATTAAAAAGCAAAAACATAGAAAAAAATAAACCGGTGCGCACTCCTCTGTTCACTCTCCTCTCTC
>NW_007611140.1:0-221 GCF_000523025.1 Cynoglossus semilaevis | reverse complement strand
TGTTGAACGGCAGTGGACACTTGTAGAAATCCACAGTCCAATCAAACGTGTAGGCCAGTGCCACGTTCACACAGGCAACAGCTTTGTTCCAAGTGTTATGAACAGAACATCAGAATACAAACACAAACAATAAAAACACACATCATAAACACCAACTTCTCAGCCATAAACAAATTTGTGCTCAGATTCATGACTCGCTTTTCTCTTTACTTTACTTTTAA
>NW_007611139.1:0-221 GCF_000523025.1 Cynoglossus semilaevis | reverse complement strand
ATATTTTTGTATGTCTTTTGGAAAATTAATTTATTGTTATTTGTTATTGTTGTATTGTTACGCTGTTCGGCTTCTTTGGTTTCGTCTCAGCATCCACACGGTGATGTCAGGAATTCTGCTGACAACAGAAAGAACAGACGAGACCCTAACCACTCATCAGATTGCCTGCAGGACAGCAGTGATATAGAAGTAGACATGACATCAGACGACGATGACGACGA
>NW_007611138.1:0-221 GCF_000523025.1 Cynoglossus semilaevis | reverse complement strand
TCTGTCTCAGTGTTTTCTAGTATCTGAAGCTGAATACTTGTCGTTGTTTTTCTGTGTTTTCAGGAGTGTGGCTGCAGCGTCGTGGGCTCGGTGACCCAGCAGTGTAACGTCAACACCGGCTGCTGTTTATGTCGAGATTCCTTCAGAGGAGAAAAATGTATCGAGTGTCAGATTGGATACAGAGACTTCCCTCAGGTAGTTAAAACAAAACAAAACAAAAC
>NW_007611137.1:0-221 GCF_000523025.1 Cynoglossus semilaevis | reverse complement strand
AAACTAAAACAGAAATGGCCTCGTGATGAAAGAAGGCACCAAACAGAAAGCTGCTCATAAAATCTTAACATTAAAGTTCAAAATGTAAAAAAAAAAATAAAATAAAATAATTACTAGCACTATATTACTGCATTGCTACTAGTGCGGTGGGATTTTTCTTTTTGCATGAAACCGCCGTGCGAAACTAATGAAAACCACTGGAAAACCTCTAATAAAAAAAA
>NW_007611136.1:0-221 GCF_000523025.1 Cynoglossus semilaevis | reverse complement strand
GTGTGAGCCTGTGTGTTTCTGCGTGTGTTTTTTGGCATGTGTATTTTTCTGACTAATGTAAAATGTGAGGACACCAGACAATGAACTAATGAATACTCACTTTGATACGGTGTATATTTCAGTTATAACAACTATGATGTGAAATATACTTTGACACACACATTAATGGAATCTTTAGAAATGTTTAATGAAAAACTTTTATACTCAAACACACTCTTTTT
>NW_007611135.1:0-221 GCF_000523025.1 Cynoglossus semilaevis | reverse complement strand
AGAAGCAAACTTTTTAGTTTCACATTAAATCCGTTCTGTCGTTGAGAAGCCTGAATTATACTCAGACCTGTGACAATAAGGCAGTGGTAATTTAACTATTTTCACTTTTTTGGTCTGAAAACTATTATTTATTGAATGCAATTAATATACTTTTGTTCATCAATACCATAGTGATAGGCAGAACAATCAAACACTATCCCTCTAGGTGGCAGCAGATAACT
>NW_007611134.1:0-221 GCF_000523025.1 Cynoglossus semilaevis | reverse complement strand
CAAAAGCTGCACTTTCATATCTGTGTAATATAGTACTAAACAATATTTGTTTCTATAGTGTTTTTGGAACGGGAACCATCTCTTCTAATAATCCTGTTTGTTATTGCAAGAACTAGTCCCACGAACTAGGCATCAGCAAAGAACTGTCTACATTTGGGATGCAGACTTTTCCTAATTTTCATAGTTCATAGTGCGACTGAAATCGTAGTCTAGTCTCTTAC
>NW_007611133.1:0-221 GCF_000523025.1 Cynoglossus semilaevis | reverse complement strand
AAATATAATACTACTACTGCTGCTGCTGCTAATAATAATAACATAAAGCTGATAAAAGTGAACTTTTTAAGCCTCAATCTCAACACCAAGAAGACAAAGGAAATCATCACTGACTTCAGAAAAACAAGGACCACACTGTACTCGGGCCTGAGTATCAATGGGGAAAAAGCAGAGCAGGTCAAAGACTTCAACTTTCTCCGAGGACCTGGGCTGGACTGTGA
>NW_007611132.1:0-221 GCF_000523025.1 Cynoglossus semilaevis | reverse complement strand
TGGGTCTTGGAACGCAACTACCACAATGGGAGTGTATTGTGTTTTGTTACCTTACTGTGAATGTAAATGAACGGAATAAATTTAATATATATATATTAGGTAAAATTGAGGACATCGAGAAGACACTGACAGTAAGCACATACTGTACGTCTAAAGCCAGTTGGCGAACATGAGGCGACTGATGGACATTCACATTTCTGCTACTGATGACAATGTCAGCA
>NW_007611131.1:0-221 GCF_000523025.1 Cynoglossus semilaevis | reverse complement strand
TAGTTAATCTTATCACCAACCTACATTCACTGTCCTGAGAATGGCATTGCTTTTAAGACTGAAGACATTTACAGAGAAAGTAAACAATTAGTCCTTTTAAAGAAGATGTGATACCTGCTTCCTTGAAATACAAAGTGAAGGAATCAGGTGTTAAAAAAAAGAAGATATCTTGCGGTAAAGCATGACAGGGCAGAAAATGATATGGTGAGGGTAAAAAAAAA
>NW_007611130.1:0-221 GCF_000523025.1 Cynoglossus semilaevis | reverse complement strand
GCCCTATGTTTCATGCCTCGGAGTTAGGCCGTTTCAGGTTGAAGGTGAGACCGCTGTGTGACTGACAAACAAAGACTTTAAAGATAACAGAATAATAATAATTTATCAAGCGGACCAGATTACACCCCAGGGGGCCGGGTTTGGCCCGCGGGCCACAGTTTTGAAACCCCTGTTTTAGATTGTTAAAAAAAATGTAATAATGACTCGATCATAGGATAAAA
>NW_007611129.1:0-221 GCF_000523025.1 Cynoglossus semilaevis | reverse complement strand
GTTTATAAAACATGGTGTATAAAGCAGAGCACAGGACGTTTGGCTTGTGTCATGCAAAGACCAAGGCTTTAAAGAGAGTGTCTTCATTAATTAGAAATGTATAGCTGATAGGAAATGCATCAATTGATAACAAAGACCTCTATTACACACTTGTTTACTAAGTTACCCAATTACTTAGAAGCATAATGTCCTGTCGATTGGTTTTTATCAGAAAAATTTTC
>NW_007611128.1:0-221 GCF_000523025.1 Cynoglossus semilaevis | reverse complement strand
TTTTTTTCCTCCTTGTGTCCTCAGGTGAGTCCGTTCATCGATGAAAACACCCGCAAGAAGTTCCTCATCTACGCCGGCAACGACTACCAAGGTCCTGGAGGTCTGGTGGACTACATCGACAAGGAGATCATCCCTGACTTCCTGGGAGGAGAGTGTATGGTGAGTGTCTGATCCAGGGGAAATGAACGTGATTAGAACTTTGAAGGTTGTACTTGAGCCCA
>NW_007611127.1:0-221 GCF_000523025.1 Cynoglossus semilaevis | reverse complement strand
ATATAGAACAACACGGTTGTTGACCTAAAGTGTGATGATTGTGCTCTTCTCTTTTAGATGCTGTTGCTTCACAAACAAACAAAGACACAGTGGCTGCAAGTAAGAATTTGCTAATGTTAATTTATCTGACAGGCCCAAAAATAACACATTACTGACCTTTCTAATGGAGTAAGCAGAAAATAAACAACTTCCCTGTGACACGGTGTAAAATCAGCCTTAAA
>NW_007611126.1:0-221 GCF_000523025.1 Cynoglossus semilaevis | reverse complement strand
TAACATGACACAATTTTTGATTCATTTTCTTCAATTTTTTTTACATGTAACAGATGAAGAGACGGAGAATCTGTTCCTGGTTGATTTCACACAGAAGATTATTGAGCAAAAGAAACAGACATTTGTGCAGAAGGAAGTAGCGAGACATGAAGATGAAGAAAGTGACACGCTGACTCCTATACCTGCTCCACAACACCCAGATGAGGAATGGTAATCCTCAT
>NW_007611125.1:0-221 GCF_000523025.1 Cynoglossus semilaevis | reverse complement strand
TTTTTTTTTTTCTTGTCCAAAACAGCAATAAAGGCTTGTATCGGTAATGGTATCAGCAATAATAGGCTCCTCACTTGGCAGGTCAGCTGAAAAAACTGGATATTGAGAGTGGATATAACAAGCGCATCCAGCAGGGGATTCAGATTGCGGGCAGGGATTGGATCATAGCTCATCATTTGTATGGAATATTATTAGAAAAATTGTTAGTCAGGTAAAAAAAA
>NW_007611124.1:0-221 GCF_000523025.1 Cynoglossus semilaevis | reverse complement strand
TGAAAATGGATGGATGGATGGAACTACACTGAGATTGAGGATATATTCTTTCAGATGGAGTATAAACCACACACATTTGCACTTCCTTCTGTCGACTGTGACAACGACTGACCTGTGAGGTCAGCTCAACACGTGCATTCGTTTATCACATTAAAACTTGGTTTAGTTTTCTCTTTCAGATTTGCTGCATTGGCCTCAGTTTGGGGGAGACCTAAAATCCA
>NW_007611123.1:0-221 GCF_000523025.1 Cynoglossus semilaevis | reverse complement strand
GTTGTCTGTGAGCTGGTTTGGTTTCCTCTGAGGTTTTCCCCACACCACTGCTCAAATGAGACTGCGGTGAAACGTAATTACTGTTCAACACTGCCCCCTGCAGGCTACATAGTGTACTATGTATTTTGTAGTGTTGTCCGAATGTTTAGAGGGTGGAAGTTGTCCATTGCAGCATGATGGGATAGCGAGTGTAGCAGCGTTCGTTTTAAACAGCCACTGTG
>NW_007611122.1:0-221 GCF_000523025.1 Cynoglossus semilaevis | reverse complement strand
TAAACCAGGGATTCCCAAAGTGTGGTGCAAGCACACCTGGGTCTGCACAAGCTGCCACTAGGGGGTGCGCACAATAAAAAAATGCGAAGACGATTTGGTGGAGAATTTTTTTGCACATTAAAGACGTGTAATCAGCATCTCCTTCGTTAAGTTTAAAATAACAAATTGACATTTGAATGAATTAGTTTCTGGGGTTTTTTTTAGCTGTAAGAAATTCCATC
>NW_007611121.1:0-221 GCF_000523025.1 Cynoglossus semilaevis | reverse complement strand
TCTATCGTTCGATTATAGGTTTCTAGGTAGGCCTTAGCGTCAACGTTCTCAGAGCAGGATTTGGAGATAATCTTGCAGCATTGTTTGCAATTCCTTACGTTCCTCTTTCCATGGTATTGCCATTCTCTGCAGTTTTCTGGTCCTCTCTAAAGATTGTGTGTATGTCCATTGTAGCCTTGTCAGTTATTCTCTCCCCTAGCCTTTTGTCTCACAAAACCTCA
>NW_007611120.1:0-221 GCF_000523025.1 Cynoglossus semilaevis | reverse complement strand
GTGTGTGTGTGTGTGTTTGTTTCAGTTTAAGGCCTTAGCAGGTGACAGTTCAGTTCAGTCCAGTCCAGGTCACTGCAGACCAAACGTTGACGTCAGGTTCACGTACAGTTGTCCTCACACGAACCATCTCCATAACACTGTTGATGGACGAAGATATGGATTTTCTTGCTGAATCCTTGGACTTATTGACTTTATGTTTTCACTCATTTAAAGTATCTGTC
>NW_007611119.1:0-221 GCF_000523025.1 Cynoglossus semilaevis | reverse complement strand
TAAAAATTCCTATCTTCTTTGCGAGTTGCCATTTTGCCAACATCTCATCAATTTTTAAATGTAAAAACCATGGGTGGAGCCAACTGTGGGCGGGGCTAGTCTCTTTTTAAATTTAAATTAAACACCCCTAAAAAAAAAATTGCCGTATAATGAATAGTAGCAAAACCATATATATTTGCAACATTTCTGTCCCCTAGGGGGGGTTATGACAAAAATTAACA
>NW_007611118.1:0-221 GCF_000523025.1 Cynoglossus semilaevis | reverse complement strand
ACTGGAGCTCAAACCCTCTGTGTAAAGCAGACCTGATAACCGCTTCACTCTGGAACCATTTCAGTTTTAAAGTTAAAAACAATGTATTTTTTTTTCGTTTTGGTAGTGACTGTAATTCCTCACAAACCACAAGGATCTGGGCCTGAAACTTGCATAACCTTCCTCCCCTGCCTCTGAAGATCCTCAGTTCACCACGATGTAACCTGATTTTAACTGTTTTT
>NW_007611117.1:0-221 GCF_000523025.1 Cynoglossus semilaevis | reverse complement strand
CTGCCACAGGGGGCGCCATTAAGGATGGCATGCTAACCGTTTCACTGTGGACAAACAACAAACAAAGACATGGTTTCTCCATATTTAAACCCAGCAGTGCAAACATGGGAGTTTAGTGGAGGGTCAGAGGTCACAACAGCATGCAGGGTTTTTAATGGTGGACACAAACGGAGCTTTCTCGTTAATAGTCAATTCCGTCAGCGTAATTCATGCATTGTTAT
>NW_007611116.1:0-221 GCF_000523025.1 Cynoglossus semilaevis | reverse complement strand
ACAATCCAATTGCTAAGAAAAGCAGAAGTGCAGATATCCATTCAGAGAACGGAACACACCATGGGGCTGGTAGTATGTTTTGTAAACAGACAGAGCACGCGGCAGAAAGTAACGAGTTACATATAAAAAGATTTGAACATGATGCCACTGACGAAGGAGCAAGTCACGAAAACTGTGCAATGAAAGCAGACCAGGACAGAACAATTAAGATTGAGCAAATC
>NW_007611115.1:0-221 GCF_000523025.1 Cynoglossus semilaevis | reverse complement strand
TGTGTGAGTGTGTGTGTTGGAGAACAGTGGAGTGAAGGCACAGACCTTTCAGAACATCCACGACACACGCGCGCCTCCATTATCATCTCTGCTACCAGTCATTTATTATTAGAATGTATTGCTCTAATTCAATTTCCTAAATTATCATTTCACACGTGATGATGACCAAATCACTGCACGCTGTCAAATGACGGCTGCACATCTGAGATGACACACACACA
>NW_007611114.1:0-221 GCF_000523025.1 Cynoglossus semilaevis | reverse complement strand
AATAATAATAATATGGTTAATTAGATTCTACAATTGATTTGTGTTCTCAACTGTTCATTATCTGAATTGACTTTAATGCCATTTAGATGAAAACAAAAGGTCAGCATAACGGGAGATGATGCAGTTGATTGACAGCTCCAACCAGACAGAAACTGTCCTGGTACAGGAGCCCATGGTGTAGGAGACTTTTTTTTTTGTATTCGTAGTAGTACTTAAATGTT
>NW_007611113.1:0-221 GCF_000523025.1 Cynoglossus semilaevis | reverse complement strand
CAATAAGATCCTGAACTAATCTCCGAAGTGCATTTCGGGGACTTTGTTTAGTTTTATGGATTTTTTCATGATCGTAAGGCTCTAGCCAAGCAGTTATCAGTGAATGTGTAGGCATAGTGGATAAGGAACCAACCATGGAACCAAAAGGTTAAAGGTTCGAATCCCATCGCTTTTAAGCTTAGGGACATGATCTCGTATTTAGGGGACTTTTTATTTTTATG
>NW_007611112.1:0-221 GCF_000523025.1 Cynoglossus semilaevis | reverse complement strand
GTCCAGGGTGTGTGTGTCCAGGGTGTGGACTGACCTCATAATTAGTCTGTCATAATCTCCTAATGGTTTGTGGGAAGTGTCCGTGAGCTGCGTTTCCCTCCTCGGCCACATGTCTCCGTCCGTTTCTTCTTCCAGACAAAGTTAGCAACATCGCTAACAAACATGAATTCCCTGCCTGCCCTGTGGGTGGAGCTGTTAAGTCCGTTGTAACACCCAGGTCC
>NW_007611111.1:0-221 GCF_000523025.1 Cynoglossus semilaevis | reverse complement strand
CTTTGCCCCAACTTTAACTGGGCCACTAATCCTCCAAGTTTATCTATGTGGTGAGCACCTACAGTGCTGCTGACAACTTTGGTCCGCTCTCCTCCCTGCAGCCTGTTAAGTAGGGCATGGCTTGGTCCTGCAAGTGTCTCTGTCAGCAACTCTGGAAGCCCACATTTATACAGGAAGTGTGGGCTGTTAACAAAAATGACCCATTTGCTTTCAGCATGACT
>NW_007611110.1:0-221 GCF_000523025.1 Cynoglossus semilaevis | reverse complement strand
TCTTGTTAACAGACGTCTGAGTGTTGGTCCCGTCATAATTACTGACTAAGCTCCACACACAGTAAAAAGCTGCATTCTCAGCTGCAGGGTCTGATGGGAAATGTAGTCTCACCTTCTGCTGAGCATCTGCACACAGCAGGTCCCTGAAGCCACCAGGATGAGCAGCAGCAGAGGGATTGTGGGAATGATGACGTAGACCAGTAACATGCCTGGAGGGAGGA
>NW_007611109.1:0-221 GCF_000523025.1 Cynoglossus semilaevis | reverse complement strand
GACCCAAATTGCCGCGCTTGTCATAGCAATCTCGAGTTTTCGTGTTTAAAAAAAGGCAGTAATTTGGGTACGCTGTTCTAATTCGGTGCAGTCTTGCAGGAAAAGGCAGGAAACATTTATTTATTATTCGAGCTTTCCATTTGCAAAAATACCTTCCTTACCGTACTGTAAGTTAGCCAGTTTAGAAATTGTCTCCCTGAAGTGCTATAGCGCCCCCTAGG
>NW_007611108.1:0-221 GCF_000523025.1 Cynoglossus semilaevis | reverse complement strand
GAGGTGCTGAATCATCTCCTCAGTAGGCTCAACGAGTACCAGAAAACTGCCGTGCCAGTAGTTTTCTCCCCTGTTGATCCGAGCTGTGACCCAGATGCTAAGGGTCTCTGGGGACCATGGGCTAAAGATGCTAGTGGTGAATCTGTATAAGAAAAATCTCACAAATCTCTCTCTTCACTCTTTAAGGTGCCTTTATGTGGATGGATTTTAAGGGTTTATGT
>NW_007611107.1:0-221 GCF_000523025.1 Cynoglossus semilaevis | reverse complement strand
ACTTCTTTTCAGTCAACTGACAGACTGCACTGTGATTGGTCAGTCAGGACAGGAGGCTGGAGACTCTACACTAACATTGTATCGGTACCAGGTGCCAGCGGTGTGGGTTTGGTATTTTCACACTGAAGAGTTTTATATTTTTATGGACAGTAAGATTTTTTGAACAAGAAAATAAAAAACCTGGATTCATTCACCCTCTGACTCTTCATCCTTCTCAGGGG
>NW_007611106.1:0-221 GCF_000523025.1 Cynoglossus semilaevis | reverse complement strand
CGGTCTGTCAAATGACCACATGTGATCCTACCTACATTGATAATCAATAAATATTAACTCAAATGAACCAAATATACTTTATATATGCGTGATATGTTGATTAAATGCATGACACTGTAAGGCACAATATGATTTAAGACGTTTTTGTTCCTAATTTACTCCTAGAGATTCAATCTAAAAAACAACATTTTTTTTATTTTTATTTTATTTTAATTGCTCAT
>NW_007611105.1:0-221 GCF_000523025.1 Cynoglossus semilaevis | reverse complement strand
CGAATTAGTTAATTTGGGATTGAAACCCCCATCTGGAGGGGATTTAGTTAACTCCTAGTTGAGGAGCAAGTGTTCAAATAACTTTGAAGGGTGCACACAAACGTGGGACGAAACTAGTTTTGCTGCGCAAAAAGTCACTATAAGTAGCGCTTTTATTATTTTTTATTTTTATTTTTTTGGATAGTTGTGATTTTTTAATCAGAAAATCGTGATAGTCTTTG
>NW_007611104.1:0-221 GCF_000523025.1 Cynoglossus semilaevis | reverse complement strand
CTGTCCTGTCCTGTCCTGAGAGGCTTCTGTCGACGTTGCACCTCTGGCATGGACGGTGCTGCAGAATGACTGGAAACTTTCAGTGTTGATTTCATGAAGGACGTTCAGATCCAAACAGAGAGTACTCCAAGACAACTCCACTGCATGTACTCTGTTCATAATGTGCTTGTAATTTGAATTGTTTTGACTGTTTCAGTAGTGAAACGGAAAACTGGGGTTTT
>NW_007611103.1:0-221 GCF_000523025.1 Cynoglossus semilaevis | reverse complement strand
ATATCACCGTAGCTAAAGTATTGCAATATATTGTGGTATATCGTATCGTGATGTTCTTGACAATACCCAATCCTACCACAAGAGCATTCACTTCAAGTGCATACACTTTTACACACACACACACACACCGTCTCCAGGATTACGATTCACGACAGACCCACGGTGTTCTAATGAGGCCGGGGAGAGACCAGCTGGACACCACTGATCCTTCACCCCCCCCC
>NW_007611102.1:0-221 GCF_000523025.1 Cynoglossus semilaevis | reverse complement strand
ATTTAGTAATACGTTATGGAATAGTTAGATCTTTACAGTCTTACTGTTACAACTGGTATTTTCTCAAGGGGAACTGAATTGTTGATCCCCCAGGGGAAAATGAGTTTGACACACCTGCTTTAAATTCTTTTAGTCATGGGAAAAGGAAAAACATTCAGATGGATCTAGATCAAAACCTGCTGTGGAACTTCAATCTTTTAGATAGATGGATGGATGGATGG
>NW_007611101.1:0-221 GCF_000523025.1 Cynoglossus semilaevis | reverse complement strand
TCTTTTTCAAGTTTTATTACACCAAAACTACAGTACCTTAATTCACAAATAATGGACCAAACATGTTAAGTGTTTAATTTAATGACAATCTATATTTCTATATCTATATTTCTGTTATGTATTAATTCAAGTCTACAAGTTTGACAAGGCAAACTTTTCTCTGTCCACATTTCATTTTCAATACAATAAGAATAAATATCATTGTCTGTTATAAAACTTTT
>NW_007611100.1:0-221 GCF_000523025.1 Cynoglossus semilaevis | reverse complement strand
TAGGACATGAAAATATGGTATCCAGACATCCCTTATGTGTTTGATCTTAATAAGTCAAATAATTGATCAGTCAAGTCCAAGACGAGCTGAACCTATGCACCTGAGAAGATAATATGTTCTTACAATGGTTATATTTTCTTCGTGCGTGGCAAAAACATTATTACACATCATTGACTTCAATTAGGAGCCTTATACTATTTGGAATATCAAACAAAAGAAAT
>NW_007611099.1:0-221 GCF_000523025.1 Cynoglossus semilaevis | reverse complement strand
AATCTGCTGGATTTGCTGCGGTTGCAGACGGTGCTGCAGTTGTAATCCAGTCTGAAGTGATTTGGTGTTGTTGCTGGAATGATTGCATGAGAGCTTGTTGTGTTTGCTGCGTGTGAGAGAGTGTGTGTGCGGGAAGGAGGGAGCCGTGAAGCTGGTGTTTGGGTGGAGTGTGATCTCCCAGTAGTAGCAGCAGGCCTCCTTCTTTCTGCTCAGGCATTCTG
>NW_007611098.1:0-221 GCF_000523025.1 Cynoglossus semilaevis | reverse complement strand
AAGTTTTCAGGGGTGCAGAAACTGTCTTATTAAAAAAGTTGACATCATCCAAAAACAAAGACAGGAACATTTCTAAAAAGTAGTTCTAAATCATCACATATTAACCAACAGTAACTAAAGAATATTGTTACCAAAGAAGAGCTAATTGTTTTGAACACAGAAAAGGCTAAACATTAGCCAAATGCTAACTAAGATTAGGCTGAAATAAGCCTAAAGTTAGC
>NW_007611097.1:0-221 GCF_000523025.1 Cynoglossus semilaevis | reverse complement strand
AAAAAAGGTAAGAGAAGGGCAATAATCAAATTATGGATTTGCAGAAATTCACGTGTTGGAATATAGTGATGAAGGATTCATCAGTAAATCATGACCCAAATTGAAAATTGTCAATTTCTTAGATTTATTTCTTTAAAACCAAAACTCAAAATACAATAATAAGTAATAGCTAATGAGTTATTAAAAAATACAAAATAATTAAAATAAAAGTGCAAACACAG
>NW_007611096.1:0-221 GCF_000523025.1 Cynoglossus semilaevis | reverse complement strand
CGTAATTTTAAAAACTGATGACGATAACTGATATAAACATTTACTTTTCATGTTTTTATTTTTCTTCGATTGTAAGAATTTAATCTGTTTCTCTGTCTAAAATATTCCATTTGTATCTCAAAATTTTTGTTAAAAACACCCCTGGAAAATTGTACGTTTTTGAACACATGACAGATTTACAGTTAGCAACTTATGGTTTTGTGCTTAAGTTACCAATTAGT
>NW_007611095.1:0-221 GCF_000523025.1 Cynoglossus semilaevis | reverse complement strand
TTCTTATTTTTGAAAAGCCCAGCAAGGGAATGGACTTTTGAAGTATGAATTGCTACAAATTATGAGAACATTAGGTGCACTTTATGTTTACTATGTCTAACTGCATTGTCCCCAGACATTTCTAAACAAACACAACAAAAGTTTACACGTTCTAGTTAAATTCATTCACTAGCCCAATACAAGCACTTGGGAGAAAATACAGACATTTGTGAGCCTCCTTA
>NW_007611094.1:0-221 GCF_000523025.1 Cynoglossus semilaevis | reverse complement strand
AAAACAAAACAAAACTGAACACTTGGAGTGAGCATCATATATACTACTACTACTACTACTACTACTACTAATACTACTACTACTACTACAACTACTTTCCCACTATAAATCATTTTTAAAAAAGTCAATATATCGTTGTGCCCGTAGTATCGCAATATATCGCAATGCTAGTACACAACCTTATATACTACAGCGTCACATACTGTACACTGGTGTACTAC
>NW_007611093.1:0-221 GCF_000523025.1 Cynoglossus semilaevis | reverse complement strand
ACAAAACAGCCTTGTTATAAAACACTGAGTCATTCAAACTCCAGAGTAAACATAAAATGATGTTGATTAAACACTGGGTGATTGTTGCTGGAATAATTCACTTCACACACTCACCTGAGGAGATGGAACTCCATGTTTCCTCTGCAGCTCGCTCCAGGAAGTCACTCACACGTTAGCATCAGGCTAAGCTGCTGTTGACAGAGCATCATGAAGTCTCCTGA
>NW_007611092.1:0-221 GCF_000523025.1 Cynoglossus semilaevis | reverse complement strand
TGTTTAAAAACTACGTAAAAATACCACTTAATATTTATTCAAACAGTGCTGATAAAGTATTAAACAGAAATATTGAATTTGAACAGACAGCAACAACATTTCATCCTTAGTAACATAAATTAAAAAGTTAAATTGAAAATCGAGCAAAATAAGTGCTAAAGAGCCTGTTGGTGTTGATGATATTCCTCATATTTAATTTAAAAATAAACGAAGACAGACAG
>NW_007611091.1:0-221 GCF_000523025.1 Cynoglossus semilaevis | reverse complement strand
GTACACACAGAGACATGAGCTGCCATCTATTTAAGTCCATAATGAGCGTACAGTCAGTCAGTGTCAGCCGGTGGAACGACTGTGGCTGCCTGTGGTTCCTTTTTAAGCTCTGCTTATTTACCTAACCTCACACAGGCACACACACACTGGTGTGCAGCGTGCGCGCACACACACACAAACACACACGGTTTACCCTGGCAGAGTGGCACAGTGGCTGGGGG
>NW_007611090.1:0-221 GCF_000523025.1 Cynoglossus semilaevis | reverse complement strand
GCTAGTTTGTTTTGTTTGTACAGAATATTAAATACTTACATAAAGTGGTTTAGCAACATCAGATTAGTTATTTTAGGTTTGTGTGTTGGTATAACTTTGTGCAACTGATGAACAGAGTTACTTAACTTCATACTCACAATTATGGGAACATTTTGTCATCATTGAAATACTGAGAAAGTCGAAGCAGATCGGACACCGGAGCAAAGTGTCAGCACCCTGTG
>NW_007611089.1:0-221 GCF_000523025.1 Cynoglossus semilaevis | reverse complement strand
CATGGTCTGTGAACCTCACCACTGACACACGTCTGTACTGGTTTTTCATCAGTTGGTGGACAGTTTTACTCCTGCAGTGATAAACACCACCACAGATGAAGTACCTGCAGTGAGAAGCACAGGTCCTCCGCCGTACACTGATCAGAGGTCAGGAGTCTGTGAGCAGCTTCCTGTCCAGAACAGAAGCTGAAGGTCAGTCGATAACATTTAATATATATATA
>NW_007611088.1:0-221 GCF_000523025.1 Cynoglossus semilaevis | reverse complement strand
CGAGAATCACATTACATTTTCCTCTCTGTGTTATTAGTATGCCATCCTGATGACCATGGTGCTGACGGTCTTCATCAAGTACATACTGCACACTGTTGACCTGCAGAGTGAAAATCCCTGGGACAACAAGGCCGTCTATATGCTCTACACGGAGCTCTTCACAGGTGACGCGTTGTCTTCCTCCAGACGTCCACGTCAGCACTGGGAGAAAGAGAGAGAGA
>NW_007611087.1:0-221 GCF_000523025.1 Cynoglossus semilaevis | reverse complement strand
AAGTTACAGGAGCATTGTTACAGGAGTGTACTCTGTCCGTACTGTAACAGAGATAGTCTGGTATCACCGTGTGGCATCAGTGAGGAGATGTAAGGCACATGACAATTAGAGGGGCAGAAAAGATCGAGAGGCAGAGCAACCATCTACTGATAAAAGTACCACACGTGCTAGTGTACTGCTGCCAGAAATGACTCTAATACCACACAGTAGTATTACTGTTT
>NW_007611086.1:0-221 GCF_000523025.1 Cynoglossus semilaevis | reverse complement strand
TTAAGCATTAGTTGTTTAAATTCAACAGAATGTAAATACCTGTTTGGAGCGCTGTCAGTGGACTTTTGTCGAACTGGCAACAAACATGCTGCAAAACGGCACAAAAAGGCACATGAATTATACAACCTTTAAACAAATGTTTAAAACGTTTACAACTTTTAAGTGAAAATACAACATCAATATAATTAGGACAAATATACATCGACACCGGTTTAAAAAAA
>NW_007611085.1:0-221 GCF_000523025.1 Cynoglossus semilaevis | reverse complement strand
TGTAGCTTCCCTTCCCCAGCCTGTAGGTGGTGCTGTGTTGGCTGGATCTACTGAACTAGACTCCACCAGCTGAAGGAGCGCAGAGAGGAACAACCGCTGTTGTTATTACTGTATTAAAGCCTCCAGCAGGGGGCGCAGTGGAGCATCACAGCGTCACAGTGGGAGCTGTCCAAGTGCTGAAATGAAGAAGGAGTTCAAACGGAGGCAGGAGAACCAGAAGA
>NW_007611084.1:0-221 GCF_000523025.1 Cynoglossus semilaevis | reverse complement strand
GACTTTAACATGTCATTTATCTTAGTCTAAGTCCTACTGTCATCACAAGCCGTGACGTCACCAGAGCACTGCTATGTTTGGATATGTCCATAGATATGGGGTTACGTTTTGTTCCCTTTCTGTGACATTTAAAAACTAAAGAGGATCATTTTAAACCAGGGATGAATTTTGAATGTAAAACAAATGCCCAAACTCATGTGTTCATGATAATTTGTAAAATT
>NW_007611083.1:0-221 GCF_000523025.1 Cynoglossus semilaevis | reverse complement strand
CTCTACACCTGACTGTTTTACACTGGTATTTTTTTCTCTCCGATCATTTCATCTCCTCGTAAGCTTTACAGGGCGGCTAACCTCCCTGCTGGAGGTTTGAAGATATCTGCAAATTTATAGTGTATTAAAGCTGCGCGGATACAGATGAAAGCAAAGTCGATTTCTGCAGAGACGGCAGGTGAAGAGGCCTGAAGAAATATTCCTCTTCAAATGTTTCTAGT
>NW_007611082.1:0-221 GCF_000523025.1 Cynoglossus semilaevis | reverse complement strand
GGGGGGGGGGGGTGTGTGATGGGAGCACAAGCGGTCCCCGAGCATTTTCCAGTCTTGAATAATTAAGCAGTGCTGAGCAGCTCAGTGAGCTGATAAAGTAAAACGCTATTTTTAGCCAACATGGACGACCGTCGCCGGTCATGACTCATTAATACGTAAAACGTGGACGGACGACGTGTTTGTGACGGAGCTGAACCTCTCCACACACACACACACACACA
>NW_007611081.1:0-221 GCF_000523025.1 Cynoglossus semilaevis | reverse complement strand
TTGGACAACATCGGCAGATCGGATATCGGCAAAACGTTAAAATCGGACCTCCCATTAAATAAAATAAAAAAAGATCCTACTTATAAAAAAACTACTTATAAAAAAAAAATACACCAATCGATCAGATTTAATTGTATAAAAAATTCCTAACGTCGGTGGAAAAATTCTTGGTGTCAGAAAAACGTTGCGAGATTCGGTCTCTTGTTCATGTTTAAGTGACA
>NW_007611080.1:0-221 GCF_000523025.1 Cynoglossus semilaevis | reverse complement strand
ATTGTTTTTACAGACATCTAAATATTACTGCTTAAATGATTCAGTACGAGACTTACACCAACGTTGCCCTGCGACCAGTTTTTAATGAAAATACTTTCATTAAAGTCAGTGCTTATTTTAAAAAAAGCTTACTATAGAAAGAGGGTCACTGTCTGTTTTTACTTTTAAATTTGTTTTATACATGTTGGCTATATTATCTTTCAGTCTGTCTGTCTGTCTGT
>NW_007611079.1:0-221 GCF_000523025.1 Cynoglossus semilaevis | reverse complement strand
GTGAGTTGTTGTGTAGGTTGACCAGTGGTTAACAGTGTGTGTCAGTACTTTTTCTATAGTGAATGTTAAGAGTATTTAACATATACGATCCTCCAGTTTGGTCCATGTTTTTAAGGCTAATTATTATTTTTAGTATTTAGTAAAAATGACTATGCCTGACTCTGGTTAGTGCTCCTGCCTTACAGCAGTGGTCTGCAGTTCGATCCCCGGTCCTTGTGTCA
>NW_007611078.1:0-221 GCF_000523025.1 Cynoglossus semilaevis | reverse complement strand
GAACAACGTTGTTCGTTCGAAAGAGTCTATTGGAGAATTTATTGAAGGTTATGGTTGAAGCTTTAATGAAGCTTTAAATGAATCAAGAATATGAGTACACGTTGGCCTCGGTACAAATGCCACCTGTGAGAGTATGTGGCCAAACAGGAATTCAGAAACGGGGAGTATGTGGATACAGCTTTTCAAGGCCTCATAGGAGCCAGAGAAACAATAATGAGTAG
>NW_007611077.1:0-221 GCF_000523025.1 Cynoglossus semilaevis | reverse complement strand
TATATCATAAATTCTTTCTAATTTTTTTTGTTTAGAAGGTGCAGTTCCATATGTACGTAAACCTAATCCTCTTTGACATTTCTCTGACCACGTAACCAGTTTAACCGGTTTATCCAGATGCAGCATCATCGGCCAACTCTGCATGTGATTGGCTAGTTCTCGCTGTGTTCGTTTGTCACTTAGTCTCAAACTAAATTGGTTGATGGACTGATGTGTGAAAG
>NW_007611076.1:0-221 GCF_000523025.1 Cynoglossus semilaevis | reverse complement strand
TGTTCAATTCTCGACTTGACTGTGTCAATGTTGGCCTTAAGTACTAGGAAGCTTTTCTGGCACAGGTTCATCATGTTCTTTTCAGCCACTCCCATGTGCAGTACTCCAGTTTCTCGTGGCACGCTGTGCTTTATCTGAATCGTTCAAAAAAAATCTCTCCTGGACTTTCACACTCGTTTGATGGACAGGGAAACAATTTATTACCAGCAGTTTGGCAGCTA
>NW_007611075.1:0-222 GCF_000523025.1 Cynoglossus semilaevis | reverse complement strand
GCTAATGGAGTAATACATATAACTGTCTTTAGTCAGGTGCAAGTGTGAGAGTGGTTAACCAACTGCTTACAGAGATGGATGGCCTTGAGACTCGACGACAGGTCTTCATCATGGCTGCGACCAACAGACCAGGTACTGGTTCATCTTTGATTGTAGATTGAAGGGCTCAGTCATCAAAGACTATCCACATTCACATGTGTCCTGAGTGTGTCTTGGTGTGTG
>NW_007611074.1:0-222 GCF_000523025.1 Cynoglossus semilaevis | reverse complement strand
AGGGAGTGTTAGGTAGGTCATTCCACCATCCACCATCCATTAGAAGAGTTGGAACTGTTTTGTGCGAGGTAAAAAAGTTCAGTCAGAAATAAGCCGGGACTTGGGACATTCATTTTCTTAAACTGACTTAAGTCTGAGTGAGTTGTTTTAGAAATGGAATGAAATCTGTAGGTAACTTTTAGAAGAAGTTAATACTTAGCTAGCATTCAATGGCTGGCACAA
>NW_007611073.1:0-222 GCF_000523025.1 Cynoglossus semilaevis | reverse complement strand
GTCATTTAAGAGCCAGAAGTACAGCATCCCACTTTGATCCTTAAATTTAGACTTTATTGAATTATAAAGGTCATTACTGCGTTACTGTGTGTACTTTACAGAGTACAACCTGTAGTTACAGCTGTGACAAATGCAATTCTGGTAGATGTACACACATTAGCAGCAAATAATTGTGGTGTTTAATAAAACACAATTACATTCATAATTACAATTGAAGTACCA
>NW_007611072.1:0-222 GCF_000523025.1 Cynoglossus semilaevis | reverse complement strand
TGGTAAATACCAGCAGCTTTGCAGAATGTCAGTGGTGTTTAGAGTTCACGAGGGGTTAGGGTTGGGATCTTGGAAGGGGGTAGTGATACTAGATATGTTAGTGGGTGGGAGGGACAGGAATAGCCCCTACCTCCCACTCCTCGCTGCTTAAACTCATGACCCTCCCTGTCTGGTGAGGAATGTCAGATCCTTCTGGACTAACTGTTAGACACAGACAGACAG
>NW_007611071.1:0-222 GCF_000523025.1 Cynoglossus semilaevis | reverse complement strand
CCACAGCTGGGAAACATTCACGGCCAGCTTGATTTTCTTCTCATTAACGGGGAGTTATCTCAGGCCAGAAGGAAATAAATTGTTCTGTAATAAATAATAAAAAATAATAATAATCTGTTTTCAAATTAGCCAATAAATACATAGAACTGACGATAAAATATATAAAATAATTATTTTAAAAAGTTAAATTTAAAAAAGGTCAGCTGAACAGAAAGTGAGCAG
>NW_007611070.1:0-222 GCF_000523025.1 Cynoglossus semilaevis | reverse complement strand
TTTTTTTTTTTCTTCCTCTGTCAGTGTTTTGACTTCGTGCCTGGTTATCGTTGCCAGAATTGATGCTTCCTGATCTAAATCTTCATCATTTCGTTTGCTTTTGTCTTTTGTGTCTATAATATTTTCTGCTTGTCTTTACATGCAATGCTCAAAGTGTTAAAAACAGCAAACTATCAATGAATGTTCATATCTCTACCACAGCTGTTGTTGAAATTAAACATC
>NW_007611069.1:0-222 GCF_000523025.1 Cynoglossus semilaevis | reverse complement strand
CGTCTAGTCTAAAAGGGCTGCACACGGAAAGCAGAGGTGGTATACGGTCACCTGGGCGAGTGCCTGTAGCGGAGTAATGAGGCTGTTGTACGGGATCTGGATATCTGGAAAGTCTCCCACTCTGTAGCTCCGGTACAGAGTCACCTGAGCTTCTTTCCGCAGCCTTTGATCCAAATTGTCTTCCTGTAGGACATTCAACAATTCCACTGATGATCAACGGCA
>NW_007611068.1:0-222 GCF_000523025.1 Cynoglossus semilaevis | reverse complement strand
TTTTCATACTAACAGCTGCTAGAGGTCAGTGGTGCAACTTACTACAATACTACGGAGAAACTTTTTCTTCTTCTTCTTCTTCTTCTTCTTCTACATTATGCATTTATTGGCTGGTGCGACTTATGCTCTGGAGTGAATTATAGTCTGGAAAATACGATAACTGGGCTGAGCTGACCAAATATACTTGACAGACCTGAAGCCAGATTTTACTACTGTTGCTAG
>NW_007611067.1:0-222 GCF_000523025.1 Cynoglossus semilaevis | reverse complement strand
TTTTTTTTTTATGACACTGAGATAAGACTTTATTGTTGCAGCCAAGTACGATGTAGTTACCCCGCCACGATAAAATCCAGAGGAGGAAGTCAATAAAGCAGAGTAAAAATAGAATCCAGCGGTAGCCGCAAATACTGTAGTAAAAGTCGGAGTACTGCAGTTTATTTACTTGGTGTTTTGGGCTCAGCTGAAAAACATAACGAAGATTTGTCTTTAAAATAG
>NW_007611066.1:0-222 GCF_000523025.1 Cynoglossus semilaevis | reverse complement strand
CCTCTTCATCTGGAACAAGTTATTGATTTCACTGGTTAAAAATCACATCATTTAAAGAAATAAAAAATATTTTTTTCGTCCGAAAAAACAAAACCAAACATTTCCTCAAACACAGTATTTAACACGGCGGTTCAACAGCACGACCGGAAACTGAGATACTTTGTTGGTGTTTATGAAAAACTACCTCACCATAACGACAAAGTATCGGATTATATGACTTAA
>NW_007611065.1:0-222 GCF_000523025.1 Cynoglossus semilaevis | reverse complement strand
GGATACACCACGTCGGTTGTGGAACCATTTCCAACCTTTTTCTGTTTCTGTTGCTGGATTTCCCTTCGTGCGAAATTCACGCTGACTTTCTCCTGGTCCTTCAGAAATCGGCGCCTCAGCCGCAGGATGCTTTTGCGTTGCTCATTCGCTGCTGTTGGCACAAAGACATTAGAGCTGTTGAGCGCAAAACGACTGGAGAGTTGTGTCCTGCGCCCCTTAAAA
>NW_007611064.1:0-222 GCF_000523025.1 Cynoglossus semilaevis | reverse complement strand
ACACACACACATATATATAAATACATGTATATGTATATACATGTATATAACAGCCCTTGGACAGACAGAGACATTTTGTCCAGAATCGTGTTTCTTGTCACTTGATAACCCTTCCTCTGGGCAACACCTTCGAAACAAACTGGATATAATAGTCATGAAGCGAAGGAATGCAGGAGGGTGAAATTTCTCCGTGGGATCATCACAACAAACATGTCATCATTA
>NW_007611063.1:0-222 GCF_000523025.1 Cynoglossus semilaevis | reverse complement strand
ACAGCCAGAGAAGTTCATTTGTCCCTCCAGAGGAGTCAGGGTGAGGGTCCTCTGCAGACAGGTGAATGTGGGGGTGGGTCCTGTGTGTCCTCTGGGGGACCAGCGTCCACCTGCCCCCAGGTCTCAGGTGTGTCTCCTGGTCTTCTGCCCAGGGGAACTTCCAGCAGTCAGAGCTCCACTGCTCTGGTAAATTACTCACTAAACATCCCTGCCCTGGATTCT
>NW_007611062.1:0-222 GCF_000523025.1 Cynoglossus semilaevis | reverse complement strand
TGTAGTTATAAAGACATACAGTGGGTGTCACACACGTGTACGATGATCGTTGTCACGATGGTTAGCAAGTACAAAAAAAGTCACTCTTGATTGTGTTTCCGTGTTTCTTAGACGCAACCTTGGTCTGCAACAAACACCACATTAAGAATTGATCACAGCTGAAGAACTGGGATCAGATTCAATGGAGCTAAGTTATTAGGAGCTTGTGAATGAAAACCAAAA
>NW_007611061.1:0-222 GCF_000523025.1 Cynoglossus semilaevis | reverse complement strand
TGTTTTCAGTGTGGACCCGTCTCACTTATTTTCTGTTTTAATTTCATTAGTTCTAATTAGTTAGTAAACGTTCGTAAAATTGTTGCTATCGTTCATTTCTAGTTTTAACCACCGGGCTAGCAGAACAGAGGTTGTTTTGTACCGTGTTAATTATCTATAATACAAACGTACAGTGCTATGTGCAATGATGCAGTGCTACAAATTCTAGCCATAACATTTAGG
>NW_007611060.1:0-222 GCF_000523025.1 Cynoglossus semilaevis | reverse complement strand
GATGTACTTTATTGATCCCAGGCTGGAAATGGTGGATTATTTGAAAGAAATACTTTAACAAATTTATTTTCATTACATTTTTTATAGGTTGAATCCAGCTGAAATGGGATTTTTGGTCAAGTACGCTGCTGTGATGAAGCCTGTTGCCATGGCCCTTAATATCCTCCAAGAGTAACCATCTGTACATATGGCCTCGTACCAGTTGCGGGACAAGCTGAAGAG
>NW_007611059.1:0-222 GCF_000523025.1 Cynoglossus semilaevis | reverse complement strand
AGTTTTTCTTACAGTTCATTTGCTGCTGTTTCCAGAGTCAGAGAAATTATAAATGAGGTTCAGAGTTTGTGTTCCACTCTGGTGGTGGTGGTGGTGACGATGTTCTCTGGTTGCTCTAGAAAGATTCCTAAGGTCAAGGGGTCAAGTTTTGTTATAACTGACAGAACAACGTGCTTGCATTACACATGGTCTCTGTTCAAGTTGCCCCCCCTCCTCCCCCTG
>NW_007611058.1:0-222 GCF_000523025.1 Cynoglossus semilaevis | reverse complement strand
TTTTTTTTTTTCACACCAGTCTATTTCAGGAGGTTTTTAATCATCTCATTTTGCAAAATACCCCACATTTCTGCACCATCCCTCTTCACTCTACCATGACTCCTTTTCATTATGCCTCAATTGTTCCCTTTTTGTCATCCACCTTATTTGACCTTTGCTGACAGGGCGACCGAGGAGGAAAGAGCAACTCCAAAGACGTTGGGAAATACGTGTAATAAAAAA
>NW_007611057.1:0-222 GCF_000523025.1 Cynoglossus semilaevis | reverse complement strand
TCCTCCTCCCCCTCCTCCTCCTTCTTTTCCGAGACGTCCCAACTGAACTCTGAAGTGAAACTCTTCTCAACAGACGTATTCAAAATTCAATCCTTTTTTTAGTAGTGCTCCCCAAGTGGAGTTGTTGATGTTGAAATGAAGACGCTAAATTTAGGAACCTTATTTATAACTGCTTAAAAGAATGGAAGCACGCCCCCAGCTCCAAGCCACGCCCCCAGGCCC
>NW_007611056.1:0-222 GCF_000523025.1 Cynoglossus semilaevis | reverse complement strand
AGAGGAAACACTGGAATGGGAGTTTTAGGTCCCTTGTCTCCCCATGTATGTAGTATGTTGACATTCACATAGGTGGAGACTCAAATAAAATCTTCTCCAAGACTGTATGGAGCCCAGCTCCCAAAATCCCTGTCCTCTCAGACTGGCAACTGTCACAGGAAACAGGAATGTGGAGCTAAACTCCCTGCAAAAACTAAAAAAAAAAAAAGAAGGCGGGGGATA
>NW_007611055.1:0-222 GCF_000523025.1 Cynoglossus semilaevis | reverse complement strand
AAAAAAAAGACAAACCTCTGATTTCCGTTTCTTCAGTGGGACACGACCAGTCGGCTCAGGTTTGTTTGAATCTCTGACCTGAAGTGTGATGCGACTGCTGTGAAGAAAAAAAAAGAAAAAACCCGGACACACATCAGTAAACACCAGAGATGTGAACTCACACATGAAGAGAAAATGCTCACAACTGAGAGTTTTATCTAAACCACAAATGAACATTCTGCC
>NW_007611054.1:0-222 GCF_000523025.1 Cynoglossus semilaevis | reverse complement strand
GACAATCCCGACTGTCATCGTGACACCTTCATCGGTGACATTCTGTCACGGCAGATGTCTGCAGCATCCATTCAGCTCAGCACAGCACAGTTTTCTAAGAGAGGACATGGCGCACTGAGTCATTCTGTCAGTGTAAGCACTGTGTTGCTTGACTGGAAAAAACACAAATATTTAATGAGTCTCACAGCTAGCAATGCATTAAAGATGCAGCACGGTGTCCAA
>NW_007611053.1:0-222 GCF_000523025.1 Cynoglossus semilaevis | reverse complement strand
TGTGTGTGTGTCTGTGTGATTGCACAGGTGAAGCTAGTTCAGCACACCTACTCCTGTCTTTTTGGCACTTTTTTGTGCAACAGTGGCAAAGAGAGGGAGGATCGACATGTCCAGGAGAGGACCTGCTCTGTCTGGTCACTGTTGAGACCGGCCAACCGCACGCTGAGAAACATGCTGTACTCCTCACACTCGGAAACCGTACGTCTGCTGTTTCTGAAACAT
>NW_007611052.1:0-222 GCF_000523025.1 Cynoglossus semilaevis | reverse complement strand
AAAAAAAAAACTCCCAGCAGCTCACCTAAACACATGACTGTATGCTCTCTGCTATTACAATTTTTGACCTGTTCTGCAAATGAATTAATGAAATTTTCATCTAATAAAACCAAGGACCTTCTCTCTTCACTGTGACGTTGTGCTCAAAGTTGAGTGAAAATCTTAATCAGTTCCTCTGCTTTGTGAAAACAGTTCCACCTTGCCTACTGATCAGTGGAACTA
>NW_007611051.1:0-222 GCF_000523025.1 Cynoglossus semilaevis | reverse complement strand
ATATATATATATATATAGATATGTAAGTGTTGTGGGGGACTAGTTAAAGTGTTTCACATATTGTAATGTTGCTTTGCACCTCAGGGCCATCATAATTGGGCATGCACTGTGGCCAACAACAGCATCTATTGTATCAATTTATTAGTTCTCAAATAGTGGGGCAGGGCCCCTGGGGTCTTCCAATGTAAGTGTTCTACTGCTATAATGCGTGAATGATAACAA
>NW_007611050.1:0-222 GCF_000523025.1 Cynoglossus semilaevis | reverse complement strand
GAATACTTTTGGTAATATATTGTATGTCTGTAAACCAGTTTGTTCAGGTATAAAGTCATAAATAAATACACCATTCTGGTTTGTTCAGTTATTAGGTCACATCAATGAGGATTATCTCCACCTGAGGGGAACCAAGTATAGTATTGCAGGGCAAGGAGGCCCATAATGTAAATATCCATCCATTCATCCATTTTCATCGGCTTATCCCTTACCGGGTCGTGG
>NW_007611049.1:0-222 GCF_000523025.1 Cynoglossus semilaevis | reverse complement strand
TCAATTCCTAGATCTGTGCTTATTGAAATCCCTCATCTCCAGAGCGCTATCAGTGTACAGTGCTGACTCTGCATGAAGCGTGACCCCGTTTCCCTCACGGCGACCCCCTCCTTCTCTTCACAGCTTTGGAAGATAGAGGAGCACAGGGAAAGGCATGCCAAGGCAGTAGACACTTTAAAGCAAAGATTAAAGGTTTTTCTTTTTAATCAGTCATTTGGCAGC
>NW_007611048.1:0-222 GCF_000523025.1 Cynoglossus semilaevis | reverse complement strand
TTAAGTAACACAACAGACTGAGCAGATCAAACAAAGCCTTTAGGAGACGCATAATTTCACGTCAATAAGGAGCTTGAGAGTCAGGTGAAAACATTCAGTGCAAGTCAAGAGAAGCAAAGAGAAACGCAGCAAGATATTTACACCATGCATATCTTTTAAGCCTTTAACCTTGGTACAACATTAACTCTAACTTGCCGTAAACAGAGACACTATCACCTCAGC
>NW_007611047.1:0-222 GCF_000523025.1 Cynoglossus semilaevis | reverse complement strand
AAGACATCCAAATCACACAGCACCTTGACTGTACTTCTAGTTCCACTTCCTGAAAACTTGACTTGATCTTGATGTCTGGCTGACGACTGGAGGACAAATACACATCTCACAGTAGCCACCAGGGGGCGTAGGTTCAGGATCGAAACCCTGACAATGTGCAAGAAAGTGAGAAACCATATATAAGACACAAATGTCAAAACCCATGGCTTGTGGACCAAATCT
>NW_007611046.1:0-222 GCF_000523025.1 Cynoglossus semilaevis | reverse complement strand
GTCTTTAAGGGTGAACGTCCTGATCTGACCCAGTTTGAACCACACGTCTCTAACTTCACTGCAGTGAATTACTGATCCCACACTGTACAATGTTAATGCATCGACTTGTCTGGTCTGGAGCCTTGACCCTTGTATCACATGACCCGCACGCAGAGGGGGGGTCAAGGGTTGTTGGTTTGGTTCCAGGTGGAGTTCTGCTGTGTTTAAATTCTAGAATTTGAG
>NW_007611045.1:0-222 GCF_000523025.1 Cynoglossus semilaevis | reverse complement strand
GCCATCCAGAAATGGGAATTTCTTCTCCGTGTGTTTTTGCGTTTACGATTCGCGTTCTCTTTCTGTATTATGTATTTGTCCTCATGCGGCCTCAGCTTCTCTTGTGAGGCTGCAGTTGTTCTTATTTTTATCTACAGTGGTTTTGCTGCCGATGTCTTTAAATAAATAGGCCACAGTTTCCTCTCTGAGGAGAGTGAAGACAAACTTCTTAGTCTAGAAGAA
>NW_007611044.1:0-222 GCF_000523025.1 Cynoglossus semilaevis | reverse complement strand
TAATCAAAATGATTTACTCCTCAGACACGACGCGTAAACAAACAAAAAAGAAAATAAAGCTTCTGTTGATCAGTGAAAAGTATATGTTAATGAATGTAATCCTCATGTTCCTGTTGATACATATTAGAGCTGTCACATGATTAAACTGTTAATGAGATTAATCACACGGTAGCTTTGGGCTGGTCACATTTAATCATAATTAACTGGGATTGCACTTAATCA
>NW_007611043.1:0-222 GCF_000523025.1 Cynoglossus semilaevis | reverse complement strand
TTTTTTCAAATGTATTTGTTTTTTATCTCCTGCTGTTTAAATAACCTTGGTCTAATTGTGTGCCTTTGTTTGTGTTCGGTTGTAACATTTCACGTGTTACTGTGGCCATGTTGTTTTTTCACCCTGGACCTGAATACTTTAATATACTTTACTTTGACCTCTGCTCCGAGGTCTTCGTGTTTCTTTTCAACAAACTCACAACATGCCCGTTTATTCCTGTGC
>NW_007611042.1:0-222 GCF_000523025.1 Cynoglossus semilaevis | reverse complement strand
AAACTAGAGCCGGGACATTTCATTGTCCGATATTAAGATTTTGCCGACATCCCATATGCCGATACTGTATTGTATAAATTAAATTTCACAACATGAAACAAAAAACGTTCAGAGGCAAAAATTGAATTTTTAAGAAAATCGAGTTAAAATGTTAAGAATGAATGAAATCATTTCTGAACATGGAAACTGAATATTTTATCAGGTAACTTAACCAGGCAAGTA
>NW_007611041.1:0-222 GCF_000523025.1 Cynoglossus semilaevis | reverse complement strand
TGTGTGTGTGTAAAGCGGGGGTTTTCTCTCTTCGCTGTGTCCACTGAGCTCTTTGTATCGTTTTCACTGCGCTGCAATAAGTTCCTTCGATGCAGGGAGGCTCTTTGTCTTTTCATAACCCACGCCAGAATACCACAGACGGTTGACATTAGACGCACACAGGAAGAGGGCTGCAGTGTGTGCATCACCTCAGAGCAGTGTTCACCAACATGTTTGTGTGTC
>NW_007611040.1:0-222 GCF_000523025.1 Cynoglossus semilaevis | reverse complement strand
TCCTCTCAGGCTTCTCTCACTCACCTCATTAAAGTTATAATTAAAGTCATGATTCCATATAAGGGTACGAATGTTTGAGCTCTGAGATGTTTCCCAAACACTGGGGCGGGGCTCAAAACGGATCACAGTCAACATGTTCCTGGGGTCACACAATATTTAGCTAATATTTAGCTAACACTTGTGTTCCCAGTTTATGTCTTGAAGAACAACAGCCCTGTAGCT
>NW_007611039.1:0-222 GCF_000523025.1 Cynoglossus semilaevis | reverse complement strand
GCGTTAACATTTTACTGCACGTATCAAGTAGCAAAATGGAGGAGTGAGATGGCCTTGTTTTTGTTCCAAAAGTTTTTGATTTAAGCTTAGGTCAGAAGGAAAGGAAAGCTCGGGGTACCCCTTAGTTTTAGTTTGTTGTGTTTTGGCTTTTTTTTTTTTTTCCTCACATCCAAGCAGAATAAAATGCTACTTTAGAAACTATAAAATCTTGGACTTGGCCAC
>NW_007611038.1:0-222 GCF_000523025.1 Cynoglossus semilaevis | reverse complement strand
TGAAAAAGTAACGGCTTATGGTCCAGAAATTGCGGTAATTATATAAATGTAGTTTCCTTCTCTACCATCATTTGAAAAAAAAAATTTTAAAATTGTCTTTGTCAAAACAGAAAGCACTGTTTAAAAAAAATGGGAAATGGGGAAAATTCTAGGAATGGTTTTTTTTAACCCGTTGTAAGAATGTATTTTTTGAGTTGTACTAAAAAAAAAATTGCTCTCCAT
>NW_007611037.1:0-222 GCF_000523025.1 Cynoglossus semilaevis | reverse complement strand
AAGTCAGAAACTGCTCAAGATGGGCAAATTCCTTACAAAAAAAGACAAGATAAGAGCAGCTAAAAAGTAGTCAATAAGCAAATACAAATTAGCAAATAGCTCAACCAAAAACTTAGGCTAAAAAAGTCTATGTAAACAAAAATGTGATAAAATATCAATAAAGCAAAGTGTGCTGTAAAAATTGCTAAAAGTTATCCAGAACAAGATCAATATATGTTTCAA
>NW_007611036.1:0-222 GCF_000523025.1 Cynoglossus semilaevis | reverse complement strand
CACACACACACACACACCTGCCCCAACACTTACTACAGTCTAAAGCTCCCGGACTGTTGTACTGTTATTGCTTTTGAATTGTTGCTTAGCACTGAGCAGGTATTTTTATTTTTAGTAGTTGTTGGGACTGAAAAGAAAAGAAAAGTAACTTTTGTGCGACACGTCCGCCTAGTGGCCAAATTTAAAATGTACACGTCATCTATATATATATATATATACATA
>NW_007611035.1:0-222 GCF_000523025.1 Cynoglossus semilaevis | reverse complement strand
ACAGATGCGTCACGTACTTCCTGTTGCAGGTGTCAGCGGGCTGGAAACATGGAGACAGTTTGGATGAACAGGCCAGAACTCACCCACTGCTGAGACCTTACAAAGCACTGAGCGAAAAGGTACTGGATCACACCGGTACTCTGGGTACTACTACGAATACTACTAATGACAGAACCTGTGTTTTAATTCTCAACTACACATATATATATATATATTAAAAAT
>NW_007611034.1:0-222 GCF_000523025.1 Cynoglossus semilaevis | reverse complement strand
CCGTGGACCAGGAAGCCGGGGTCCAGCCTCTTGATCCTCTTCACCTGCTTCCTCCGTCGGGGTCGGTACTTGTAGTTGGGATGGTCCTGCATGTGCTGCACCCGCAGCCGCTCCGCCTCCTCCACAAACGGCTGCTTCTCCGTCACCGGAAGAGCTTTCCACGACTTCCCTGTGGGTCAGAGGAGACGGGACGTCAGCGTCCAACACACAGAAATAGACTGA
>NW_007611033.1:0-222 GCF_000523025.1 Cynoglossus semilaevis | reverse complement strand
AATAAGATCCACTGATGTAAGACAAAAATAATGCAACGCACAAAGGATCGATTTACAAAATGGCCAGTTAGGGGCGATCATGGGCCTGAAGTTCCCCCTGGGTCAGGACTTTGAGACCTCTGGTTTAGTAGAAGGAGCACCAGTGAATGATGTCGCAGCCACGGTCTCAACCTGACCCCAGGTCAGTGGTCAGAAAAGAAAGTACAGTGGGGCTTCAAGATA
>NW_007611032.1:0-222 GCF_000523025.1 Cynoglossus semilaevis | reverse complement strand
GGAGGGAGAGAACCAGGAAGAGACTCATGTCAGACTTGTTTGACTTTTTCTCTCATAAATCTGAAAACTAATTTGTGTAATTTGCTTCAGATCTTAGAACCACAATTTGTGAAATGAGTTTGAATTTGTTCTTAATTTTAACTTAATTTTAACTTTAACATAGCTTTTGGGTGGAGAAATTTCTCAATGTTGACAGACATATTTTTTTAGAAAAACTGTCCC
>NW_007611031.1:0-222 GCF_000523025.1 Cynoglossus semilaevis | reverse complement strand
AAAAAAAAAAAAAAAAACAGCCGCAGAGAGAAGGCGGGACCTGCAGGGGGCGCACGCGGACCCAACGTTGGACCGAACGGAGCGACGTAACAACAGGAACCGACGGCGACATCGCATGTAAATCAGTTCACGAGACCAACTCGGATCAGTCGCGCAAAAGTCGCGACAGGAAGTAGAAAATCTGCGCTAGCGGGGAAACGTCGCCCTCCGGTGTTTTCATCG
>NW_007611030.1:0-222 GCF_000523025.1 Cynoglossus semilaevis | reverse complement strand
ACAGGACGTCACGTGGAGTCGTGCTAATTTTTGACGAGTTCCTATGTTTTCATTCGTACGTTCTATAACATCGTGATGTTGTAGCTACTTCATGAAGCAACGAATATTTCTCTGCTCGTCCACGTGCAGACGTTTTGTGTTTGTAGAGTGTAGACTTCTTGGTGGTACAACCTTTGACACAGAGCGTCACTGATGAGGTTAAAAGGACGGGGTTGTGTCGCG
>NW_007611029.1:0-222 GCF_000523025.1 Cynoglossus semilaevis | reverse complement strand
TCTCCTTGTCCTCCTCTCCAGCCTCTATATTCTCTATAGGCTAGACAATCGTACAGCATGGGCGACTGGAGTTTCCTGGGGCGGCTGTTGGAGAACGCTCAAGAGCACTCGACAGTCATCGGCAAAGTCTGGCTCACGGTCCTCTTCATCTTCAGGATACTCGTGTTGGGGGCCGCCGCCGAGGAGGTGTGGGGCGACGAGCAGTCCGACTTCACCTGCAAC
>NW_007611028.1:0-222 GCF_000523025.1 Cynoglossus semilaevis | reverse complement strand
TTTTTTCTTTTCCTCCTCCTGGCAGGATGACACAGAGCCCTACTTTATTGGAATATTTTGTTTTGAGGCTGGTATCAAAATCATCGCCCTGGGCTTTGCCTTTCACAAAGGCTCCTACCTACGTAATGGCTGGAATGTAATGGACTTTGTGGTGGTTCTAACAGGGTGAGTAGCACTGGCCTAATGGCTAATACAGCTGCTAAGTGACAGAGCTGATGTGCA
>NW_007611027.1:0-222 GCF_000523025.1 Cynoglossus semilaevis | reverse complement strand
AGTCCAAACTCTCTGACCTGGGTTCAGGGTGTGAAGTGTTTTCTGGCTGGTCAGTACTGTGTGTTTTATCTGCTGCCTTCTGTCTGTTCCATTACTGCTGTGTTCCTGTCTTGGCCTGCAGTGAGAGCACCATGCCAGATGGAGGAAGCGCTCACCTCTGGAGACCAGCCCAGTCTGTGCCGTCAGTGTGGACGGATCTGAGCCGCTGTCTGTCTGTCTGTC
>NW_007611026.1:0-222 GCF_000523025.1 Cynoglossus semilaevis | reverse complement strand
GCTCTGACCCAGGCCTACTCAGGGATGCAGCAGTACACAGCCTCCGCACTGCCCTCCCTCTACAGCCAGTCGGTCCTGCAGCAGAGCCTCGCTGGCAGCCAGAAGGAAGGTAGGAAGATCTTCATGAAGCCGCTCGCACTGGCGTCTAGGGCTGTCACTTTATATCCCGCACTGTGAATAATCCGCGAGTCATGCAAAATGTCCGAACTCTGGAAGAGCAGC
>NW_007611025.1:0-222 GCF_000523025.1 Cynoglossus semilaevis | reverse complement strand
GATCAATACTGCAAATTGGCAAAAAATATTTTAAAAAATAGATTGTCGTGTCGTATCACTCAGTTAGTTTGTGTCTTGTTACTGTAGCTTAGCTTTTATTCTAAAAATATTATTCAAAATAGCTAATATTGATATTAGTGATACACACTATAGAAGGAAAATAAACTGCCTTTACTTGACACTTTACTCAACACTTTTTTCGTCACCAGCAAACACGAGACG
>NW_007611024.1:0-222 GCF_000523025.1 Cynoglossus semilaevis | reverse complement strand
TGGAAAAAACACCACTCAACAGAGGAGCTGGGCTGAGACACACCCTGTCACCCACAAGGTATGTTTTACTTTTGAATGGAAATTACTTGATATGGTCTCTGGATGTACTGTACTTTTTCACTAACAAATATATTGATCATTTTATCAAGAAGCTATATTTTATCTTAACGCCGTTGTGGGAAGCTTCCTCTTCTCTAATGGGCAGTTTAAAAGTCTCCATAA
>NW_007611023.1:0-222 GCF_000523025.1 Cynoglossus semilaevis | reverse complement strand
AGTTACTGCAGTCAGATGCTGAGCAGAGACGTGGATGATTGTGTGACAACTCTGCTGAAGGAAGTGGTTCGATTCCAGGGCCGTCTGTACCAAAAAGATCCAATGAAGGCTCATATGAAGCGTCGTATCGTGATGGGTCTGAGGGAGGTTCTGAAGCACCTGGAACTCCGCAAACTTAAATGTGTCATCATTTTGCCAAATTGTGAGCGAATTGAATCCAAA
>NW_007611022.1:0-222 GCF_000523025.1 Cynoglossus semilaevis | reverse complement strand
GTTAAAAATCTGCCGTCTGTGGAGCGAGTTTCCGTTTTACCTGCAGCTGTCAGGGACCGTGACCTCTCCAGTTAGAGGTCATGACCTTTCAGTACGTGAAAGTTCCACATATCACTGTAGAGGGCGGTCATGTACCAACATCCAGGGGCAGTTTTCTTCACTGATGCTGATAAATCGACCGCATCGACGGACACTTCCTGTCTCACTTCCTGTCTCACTTCC
>NW_007611021.1:0-222 GCF_000523025.1 Cynoglossus semilaevis | reverse complement strand
GTAGTTTTGTTTGGTTTCCAGGTGTGAATTCAATGGAAACTCCAGAACAGAACAGAAACGGACTCTGACCGACACAGTCTGAAATAACACATTACATAAGTGGTTTATGATGTTTAAACAATTAACGACATTAAGATTTGTCATGTGTGAACCAAAAATAGTTGCTGTGTGAATTGTTAGTGTTAAACGTTAAAAAATCATAAAAGCTGGTAAAAAAAAAAA
>NW_007611020.1:0-222 GCF_000523025.1 Cynoglossus semilaevis | reverse complement strand
AAAAAACTACACTTTTTGTCAAGTTTGTTTTGAAGTGAAGCTTTACAGATGAACATGTTACGTCAGAAAAAGTCACGTCCAAGTCTGGCGGAGATCGTAAAATGACTTTCTATCACTTTTACACGTTTACAAGTCAAAAGACTGTGGCTGAAACTGAAACTAAAAACATTAAGTAGCCTATTTGGTATGGTATGGTACAGCAAAATATAGTATCGTATAGTA
>NW_007611019.1:0-222 GCF_000523025.1 Cynoglossus semilaevis | reverse complement strand
CAACCGGTGAATGTAAACAAAGCTATCTTTGCGCAGTAACGTATTTGTTAGCTGTGCTTGCCAACTAGGTCCGCTGGAAATCAGTTTTAACTTCGTACGTCAAAATGATGGAACAACGTCATTGCCGCTAACTGTTAGCAGCGAAAACCACAGTTTGTAACTAGACGATAAAAAAGGTCACACTGCCATAAATATGACAAAAAAATATGTATTTAAAAAAAA
>NW_007611018.1:0-222 GCF_000523025.1 Cynoglossus semilaevis | reverse complement strand
CTAAACAGGCCCAGGTTTCATAATGAGAAGTAAATTGTGAGAAAACCATTTTATTCTTGATTACATATTCACTTTGTGACAATTTTGTTTGGAGATGCAATCTGGGAATTTTCTTCTGTAAAATATGTCCCGTTGCTTAAAAAAGTTCGGCCAACACTATATTTACATAAATCACATTTTCCGATACGAAAACTCCACTATTTTACAAAACATGTGAGGCAT
>NW_007611017.1:0-222 GCF_000523025.1 Cynoglossus semilaevis | reverse complement strand
TAATGGCTGCGCAGGCTTCACTGTTTCCTCACACTGCCCCCTTGCTGTTGCCAAAACCTTCTCCCGTCGTTTCTGAGTTCTGGTCTTTGGCTGCTTAGCTCTGCCTGCTTCCAGTTCAGTGTCGTAAAAAGGTAACTCCTGAAGAGTGTCCCTTTCCCTCTGAGCCCTAGTTGTGACCATGTTCAGTGAACTAGCCTCTGTCTGTGTGTCTAGCTGGCGCGG
>NW_007611016.1:0-222 GCF_000523025.1 Cynoglossus semilaevis | reverse complement strand
CCATCCTTACCACTGACTTTCTTAGGAACTGAGAAGATGATTTCACTAGGGATGACCATTCAAGACGATTCTAAACTCGGGCCTTGTAAACAGTTAACACCTTTGCGGTCAGATGGCTTCCTCGATTTTCGACACTGCACCTTTATGTTGTAAACCCTCCACTCTGTGGACCAATATGAATATTAAGTCTTTATATTTTTTTTTTAACAGTTCAAAATGCCT
>NW_007611015.1:0-222 GCF_000523025.1 Cynoglossus semilaevis | reverse complement strand
TGTCTGTCCTGCTGACTGTGTTAGAGTCCGGCAGGTGAGCGGGTCATTTCCCCTCAGGCTGTGTCAAGTCTCCTGGTTAAGAAGAATATTGTTAACATGGAAACATTGTCAGCGGATACAAATGAAACGGTCACCTGGAGCCATGTAGGCTGGTCTGTAGCTGAACTGGTCTGTCACTCACACAAAAGAACTGAACTCACTGCTGGAGGCCATAAAAAAAAA
>NW_007611014.1:0-222 GCF_000523025.1 Cynoglossus semilaevis | reverse complement strand
GCATCAGCAGTATCAGCATCAGCAGCAGCAGGGGTCACACCATGAAATTAGGGCTGCATGCCAGACCTAATTGAACTAACACGCATGGTTCACCACGCACGTTACTTAGCATAACGCACTGATAAGACTGTACGAGTTGAATTAAAATCAACAAACCTAACAACGAAGTCGGAGCTGTTAAGATTAGCAAAGGCTAGATAAGAGTTTTAAGTTGTTTTAGTA
>NW_007611013.1:0-222 GCF_000523025.1 Cynoglossus semilaevis | reverse complement strand
AAAGTAAAGGGAAAATAATAAAGTCCCATCAGCCAAGGTAACTTAAGATAAAATGTTTAAATGTTTTTTTTAAAATGTGTTTATAATGTATTTTTACATGTGCCAATATACCCAAAATGATTTATATGTTCTTTATTATTCCATTATACACAATTACATTCTGGCTAAAAAGTTGTATTCTATTCTCTTTTACGCTGATCTTTGTTTTGCAATTTTTTTTTT
>NW_007611012.1:0-222 GCF_000523025.1 Cynoglossus semilaevis | reverse complement strand
TTATATTATATTATATTATATTATTAGACACACCGCATGTTTAAAAAAAATTATATTTCAACATTTTCTCTAATAAATAAATGATCTTAAAAATATTTAAATTAATTCAAATATTTAATTGTAATATTTTGTATTGGATGCGCCGATAAATGTCATTGAAAATTGAATTTGAACATTTGTATCTTCCTTTTATATTTGACATAATAATAATAATAATAATAA
>NW_007611011.1:0-222 GCF_000523025.1 Cynoglossus semilaevis | reverse complement strand
ACCTCTCCGCAGAAGTCAGAAGTCATCAGATTTCAGAACTTTCCAGAACTTGTTGACAGAACAAACTCCAACTGTTCGACTGTTTTCTTCAGAGTTGAAGTAGTCCGTGGTCACACCCGCGGTTTCATGTTGTTCTGAGGTGACACCCTCTGTGGTCATGGTCCCTGAGGACAAGAACGTCCGAGAACCGAGACGGTCCAAGAGGGAGGGGGAGAGAGGGAG
>NW_007611010.1:0-222 GCF_000523025.1 Cynoglossus semilaevis | reverse complement strand
AGAACGACATCCTGATCCACGGAAAAGGAACATTATCACCACCTCCTCCTCCGATGCTGGACCTAGTACTGCCCCCTAGTGGATGTATTATTTACTACCCCTGACATAGAGGTTAAAAATGCACGTACGTAGTCAACATACACCAGTGGTGAAAAAAGTAAAGGATACGACTGGATTCTTTTGGAATAAGGAAAATTAGAAAAACTGAAGTACCACATGACC
>NW_007611009.1:0-222 GCF_000523025.1 Cynoglossus semilaevis | reverse complement strand
ATGGGAAATAAGTCTGGGGTATGTTTTGGGCTAAAGAATTAATGGGGTAAAGTTAACTTTTTTGAAGGTTCGGTTTATATCCAGAAAAGGATCCAAATTGATCAAGAATACTTTGAATCACAGGGAACGAGGTGATCGGATTAGATATGTACAGAAGGAGGTCATCTGCATACAAGGACAATTTTTGGGTCTTTTCCGCTTGGGTAATGCCCTCGAATCCTG
>NW_007611008.1:0-222 GCF_000523025.1 Cynoglossus semilaevis | reverse complement strand
AAAACAACAACATGGCTGATACTCACGGTAGTTTCCTCTGTAGTAGTAGAGTTTTTGATTGTCCAAGTGGATGATGTCTGTACAAACTTCATCAAGGAAACTCTGGTCGTGGGAAACAATCAGGAGAGTTTTCTTCCATCCTTGAAGGTAGCTTTAAAAACAAAAACAAAAAAATACAAAAACAATCTTTTAATTTACGGCTTGGCGGGCAGCATTTGGCCC
>NW_007611007.1:0-222 GCF_000523025.1 Cynoglossus semilaevis | reverse complement strand
TGCACTCCCGAATGTAACCCTTCATTCATTTCATCATCAGCAGTAAAATGTTAGTCGTGGCGTCCCATCATAGAGTCACTGTCTGTGTCTGTGACCAGGGACAACCCTCCTCCTTCGTCGAAAGCGGACGATGCGCAGCGCCGGGAAGCCGAGCGAAAGCTGCAGGAGCTGAAGCGCCGACGAAACAACCAAGAGAGCGAGGAGTTTGAGAAGATGAAGCTC
>NW_007611006.1:0-222 GCF_000523025.1 Cynoglossus semilaevis | reverse complement strand
TTTTTTTTTTTTTTTTATTTAGTTGTATTATTTTTATTAAAATATAATAATTAAATTGTGTATTTTTGTTTGTTTGATCAACACAGTGTTCAGTATGTAATGGGAAAAGGAACTTTAGTGGAGTGACTACAAATGAAAATAGATGAAATATAGTTTTACATGTAGAAAAAAAAAACAATGTCCATTGCTAAACACAGACACAGTAGCTGTGGAGTCACTGAT
>NW_007611005.1:0-222 GCF_000523025.1 Cynoglossus semilaevis | reverse complement strand
AATTTTACTCACTAATAACTTTTGCATGACTCATGACCTGATTCAAAAGTCATCGTCTTGGCTAACTTTTCAGCCACACATTATGACATACATTATGTGAACCTATGCTATTCCTTAACAGCAATGCTGCAGGCCTAGACTGCTGGGTGTATTCCCACAGTTTTTTAAAAAAAAAAAAGTATTTTAATTTTTAATCCTTTATATACAGTATATATATATATA
>NW_007611004.1:0-222 GCF_000523025.1 Cynoglossus semilaevis | reverse complement strand
GACGTTAAATTAACGTGGTGTCAAGTCAAGGTAAAGACCTGAAAACCTGGTCTAAGTCAGCGGACGGTTTCTGGACTCAGAAAATGAAGGTCCGTAATAAATTCAGACGTCAAACCGCCCAGAAATGTACCAGCACCAGATGTTTGAAGACGAGGAGACGAGAGGAGAATTTAGGTGGAGATAAAGTTTGAACCCAGATCATGACGAAGACCACGAAGAGGA
>NW_007611003.1:0-222 GCF_000523025.1 Cynoglossus semilaevis | reverse complement strand
TTTTTATTTATTTGTTTTTTATCCAAATATCTTTCTTTTCTAACATAACAATTCACCTAATGTTAACGTCATTAACAAATCATGAAACATTCTGCTCTCAGCAGCCTTGTACCTGCTCTGATAGCATTGATCTCCATCATATTTGTTTTTCCTTTTATAGCTCTCTGTCCTGCCCTAACCCCTGCCTCCACCTCCAGTGTGTTTTCTGGTAAAAAAAAAAAA
>NW_007611002.1:0-222 GCF_000523025.1 Cynoglossus semilaevis | reverse complement strand
TTTTTCATTTAAAGATAATTTGTCAATTGTTTTGAAAATTTATTGATGCCACTCAGCCATTACTGGTCCACAGTAACGGCTAATGCCAGTCGACCGGTCCTTGGTTCAAAAAAGGTTGGAAACTGCTGGTCTAACCCTAATGTGTGTGATATGAATGATGTCATCAGGAGTTTAGAAGAAGAAATTATAGTTTTAAAATTTAAAACTTTATTTAAAAAGCAT
>NW_007611001.1:0-222 GCF_000523025.1 Cynoglossus semilaevis | reverse complement strand
TTTTTTGTGCAGGATTTGTTGGGTTATGCTTGTTTAAAAAAACCTTTCATGCAATTGTCTGTGTGGGTCCTCTGTGAAAAATGGAAAAACAGGATAATTTCTGTCACATGGTGAGGCCCGGGGCTACTGTGATACTTTCCACATCTACAACCACGCACAGATATTTCTACCAGGTTTAGAATTGAGTACATTTCATAACAGGACGTGGCTCAGTGAGGTCTT
>NW_007611000.1:0-222 GCF_000523025.1 Cynoglossus semilaevis | reverse complement strand
CACACACACACACACATACATTGATGAGCTCAGTGTGAGTGTGCAGCGTGGGTGCGTGCACAGACTCGTCCTGTTTTTCATGAGATCTGGAATCTCTGATCAAGTGTAAGAAAAATTCAACTCACTCCTCATTAGAGCTAACGAAGCTAAACTTAGTCAGTTTGTTGTAAGAAAATAAAAAATAAAAAAACATTTTAAATTAAAGGTAAGGTCTGCATTTAA
>NW_007610999.1:0-222 GCF_000523025.1 Cynoglossus semilaevis | reverse complement strand
CAATTTGTCAATTTGACGCTGGATTTCGGACAATAAATCAATCATTATCACAGTGATTTGCTAATTTAATTCTGCTATTTCTATCGAACTTTGGAAAAGTTGATCAGCAGTTCCAACCAAATCAAAAAAACTGTGTACAATAAGAATTAAATGAACGCGGTGTATTCCAAACAATCGCCATGGAAATTCACATGGATTTCTATTTGGAAAAAAAAAAAAAAA
>NW_007610998.1:0-222 GCF_000523025.1 Cynoglossus semilaevis | reverse complement strand
CACCTCTGGTCTCTTGTGCCTGCGCAGCAGTGACAAGACTTTTCTACAGTGAGTCTACAGTGATGCCCCAGAGACCTCCCAGTGAAGGGAGGCTTCCTTAATGAAGCAAGTGAAGAAGAGTTGTTCAACTTTCTTCTTCTGCCACTCTGACAATTATGTAACCACAAAATGGGTACGGGGCTGCACAGATGTACTGTACGTGGGTGACTGTGTGGCCACCTG
>NW_007610997.1:0-222 GCF_000523025.1 Cynoglossus semilaevis | reverse complement strand
GGTAAGATCATTAAGCAGATCAATATGGACCAGTTAACCTTGGAATTGTAATAAGATTAACTGTACTTTTCAATCAACCAGTAGGTGCCAAATTCCAAAGGAAATTAATTACTTAAACAGCAGCTGCTGATTCACTGCTGCCTTCAGTGATCGGCTAATGTGAGGTATTTTGTGATTGTACTCTTCACAATATTGTGTTTGTCAGAGAGACAAACAGACCAT
>NW_007610996.1:0-222 GCF_000523025.1 Cynoglossus semilaevis | reverse complement strand
TATTAAAATTTGCAGAATTAAAAAAAATCTTATTTTCAAAGGTGAATAAAATAAAGGAAAAACTAAAGATTTATTATTAAATGATTTATATTATTATTATTTATCTATTATTGTCTGAACTATTTGTTTTCAGAGGAAACATTTCTCCCATAATTCATATGAACTGAGTCCAAATAAATCATGAAGTTGAGGCGACTTTAACTGCCCCCCCCCCCCCCCCCC
>NW_007610995.1:0-222 GCF_000523025.1 Cynoglossus semilaevis | reverse complement strand
GATCATAGGAAAATATAGGACATGTAAAAAAAAAAAAGTGGGTAAAATGTGGGTAAGATACGAACAGATTTATATGTAAAAAATGTTAATAGAAAATTATTTGTACAGAGGGTGCAGAAAAATACATCACTGAAGGTTACGACCTGCTCTAGTTTAGTATTTCCCAAGGCAAAAGTAGGCAAAATGTATTCAGTGTTAAACCATGGCCTGTTTAGTTGAACA
>NW_007610994.1:0-222 GCF_000523025.1 Cynoglossus semilaevis | reverse complement strand
TGTTTGTTTGTTTTCTGAAAATTACACGTTTTTAAAATCTCGAGGATATTTCGATTATGTTTAAACCTCCATCGCACTCACACAACATTAGATCTCTCCTACGGGACGTGAACTCAACAGAGCTCCGAGTTCGCATAGGAAACTTTTTCCTGAGCTATGGCTGTCAGGCTAGTCGCTCTGTAAGTTTGTCCTCCGTCTTCTTTACACATTGTATTTAACATA
>NW_007610993.1:0-222 GCF_000523025.1 Cynoglossus semilaevis | reverse complement strand
GGCCCCCCAGGCCAGGAGTTTCAGATTTATGATAACATCAGAAAAATGCCCACCGAATATTTTTTTGCTTGTTCAATACTACGTACAGAAGAGAGGGCGCTTTCATCAAGGGATAAGCCTGAACACAGCATGTAGTAATGGAGGTGATCTATCATCCCAGCAGGAACCTCACGAGTTCTCAGTGGAAACATACTGTGATCCATGAAATTGTGAAACAAAAAA
>NW_007610992.1:0-222 GCF_000523025.1 Cynoglossus semilaevis | reverse complement strand
TTCCCTGCTGACCTCACATCAGTCTGTGTGGATTAGCAGCAGGTCACATGACTCAACAACAGTCACACACACGTACATACAGTGTGTAACCCGCCCTTTCAAACTTGGACGTCTGTGTGTGTCTTTACAGTGGAGGACAACAGCGTCAAGACGACAGTGTTGACGCCTGTGGAAGAGCTGGGGATCGACACCTGTCTCAGGTAACACACACACACACACACA
>NW_007610991.1:0-222 GCF_000523025.1 Cynoglossus semilaevis | reverse complement strand
ATGTATTGTAATGTAATTGTAATGTAAAGTAAGAAACCTTCTCACCTAATTTAGAACAAACGTGAACATTTAGAGAGACTACCTAAAGTATCTGCAAGGTCTGAATTTCTTTTTAATTACGGGTGACAAACGACTGCATTTACCGGTACTGGTAAATACCGGAACCGGAAATAAAGTGTTTGGACAGTATCGGCTTTTCGGACATCGGCAAAAAGTTAATAT
>NW_007610990.1:0-222 GCF_000523025.1 Cynoglossus semilaevis | reverse complement strand
GGCAAACAAATATGAGGATGCTGACGTAATCATCCATCCTTCATAATGTGACCAATCTCCATCTGGTTATCACTGTGAATAATGGACTGGGCCTGTAGGTGACATTAAAACCAGATCTTTTTGGAATAATGGATGTCCATAAATCAGAGAAGATTCATCTGATAAAACCTTCCAATCTAATTCAACCTTATCACAGTGGAAAAGTCCAAAAGGTAAAAAAAA
>NW_007610989.1:0-222 GCF_000523025.1 Cynoglossus semilaevis | reverse complement strand
AAAAAAAAAACTCATGAGACTGAGAAAAAGGAGGACCAATACCTTTTTGCTCCAGGGAGAGAAGCGACAACATTTGGTGGGGAAGAAGGTGTCGATGGATTCTAACTGTAAAAATGATAAAAACAAGTGACAAAATTGATCATGAATGTTTAAAATAAATGAAGTGACAAAATGAAAAAGTAAATGACAAAACTTTAAGCCTCATAGATTGTACTTTAATAA
>NW_007610988.1:0-222 GCF_000523025.1 Cynoglossus semilaevis | reverse complement strand
AAAAAAAAATTAATCGTAATATCGCGATATATATCGTACCGGTGCCTCTGTATCGCGATACGTATCGCGTCGCCGCATTGACACACTGGCAGCAGGGCAGCCTCATCGTAATATTAGCTAATAGCTAAAAGCTAATGATAGCATGATGTACGTATTAATTTTGAAGAAGGTCAGAGGTCACCGACGTCTCGGATGGAAACGCAGTTACAATTTTACCAAAAA
>NW_007610987.1:0-222 GCF_000523025.1 Cynoglossus semilaevis | reverse complement strand
CTTCTTCCATAATAATAAGTAGAAGAATTCTAAATATTGTCGTTGTTGTTACTGCGATTGTTATTATAAATGATAATGATGCTGGTAATGACGTTACTGTAGTTCATTGTCGCGTCAATCAGAGTGTAAAACAACAATGAAACCAGGGGTGAGTTTTGATGTGACAACGCTGCGATGAAACGTAATGATCCAATAGTAATTTCATACTTGAATAATCTGTCA
>NW_007610986.1:0-222 GCF_000523025.1 Cynoglossus semilaevis | reverse complement strand
GGGAAATATGTGTGAGAAACAAAAGTTTGTTCAAATGTTTACAGTTCCATACTGTATATGGTTATTATATATAATAACTGTATTTTAAAAATTCTTTTCACACGTTATATACAACTTGTTTTCATTCAAATATCGATTGTAAATGAGGATAGATCAGAATCATCTCAGGTAGTCTTTACCCCCAGGACAAGGTGAAGGCTATTAATGATAAGTTTGGACTGA
>NW_007610985.1:0-222 GCF_000523025.1 Cynoglossus semilaevis | reverse complement strand
ACAGGTAGTTGGCCAGGTTGTGCTCTTGTAGAGTGTGGGTTTCAAATCCATGAGGTGTTCGGTCAAAGTAGTCGTTGCCGATGCCACAGATGAAGCATTTGGTCTGAAAAACAGCAAAGACAGAGGCTGAAACTTTACCAGGAAATGGTAAAGGGTGAGACACCTGACCCCGGGTCAGAGGAGAACCTGGGAGTCTTACCTCCATGTCCTCCTTCACCTGCT
>NW_007610984.1:0-222 GCF_000523025.1 Cynoglossus semilaevis | reverse complement strand
TTTTAAAATATGGATCCCCAGAAAAAATGTTGTGTGTTATCCCATTGGAACAGTACTCCCCGGATGTTTGTCTTAGTTTGTGCTTACATCATTCTCAGAGGTCGTTGTCATTCTATATACAAATACAGTAACTCCCCCCACTCAGAACACCTGCTTTCAGCGGTAGATAGCAATTTATACAAAATTAATGAGCACATTTGGCTACTGTTTTCAATCAAGCAA
>NW_007610983.1:0-222 GCF_000523025.1 Cynoglossus semilaevis | reverse complement strand
AGTTTACACACCCAACGGCTAAAAAGTGTGCGTTCTTCGTATTTTCCAGGTTATGGGGTGCAGTACGACTTCGTGTGTCCTACTCAGCTGAGCCCCGCCCTGCATGTAAAGAGCACTCAAGGTCTTTTTCTGGCCGGCCAAATAAATGGAACCACAGGCTACGAGGAGGCCGCTGCACAGGTGTCTTGCTGCACTTGTTCATTTTGTGCAAACACAAAATCG
>NW_007610982.1:0-222 GCF_000523025.1 Cynoglossus semilaevis | reverse complement strand
AAAAAAAATAATGGAGAGGCTTCAACCTGCAAAGGTCAAAGGTTGAGCGCCCCTGACTTCTGACATTTAACAAGGACCATTGTTTCCCTAGTAGCATTTGTATTATGTAGATCAATTCCAAAAAAAAAAGGGTCAGGATCCTAACAGTGAGCCTCAGTGCACCTTAACTTAATGGCTTGTGTTCTTTCGTTATCATGAATGGGTTGAGAGAGTGGAGAGACA
>NW_007610981.1:0-222 GCF_000523025.1 Cynoglossus semilaevis | reverse complement strand
GAGCTGTAGGTGTGTTTACCTCTACATATCTGGACCAGGCCGACGACTATGATGAGTCCCAGAGCCAGGAGTTTCCCAACAGTGAAAACATCTTGGATTCTTGTTGCCCAGCGCACGCTGTGGCAGTTCACCCACGTCAGGAATACTGCACACACGGAAGTACAGGGTCAAGCAGGGGTCGCCGACCTTTAGTAATTAATTTAGTAATACAAAGAGCTACCT
>NW_007610980.1:0-222 GCF_000523025.1 Cynoglossus semilaevis | reverse complement strand
TATTTTCCCTGTTTGTGTGATTGTACTGATTCAGACCCTATTAAAATGGCTTCAAGTATATTTAAGTATATGTGCATCATACATATCCACAGCAGAACCGTGTTTGTCCGAGAGCGGAGCAGTGGCTGAACTGTACCTTCTCACAGCTTCAATCTCACAATATGTTTCCCAACAATAACAGCAGCCACCACCATAACAAATCAACCAGCACAGCACAGCACA
>NW_007610979.1:0-222 GCF_000523025.1 Cynoglossus semilaevis | reverse complement strand
ATTATTACTTCCTGTATCGTGAATTTTTATTTAGATTATTTCTGTCGGTGTCGGAATATTTTTTTATAGTTTCCAATGAATCAACATAGAATTTTTTAATTTTTTTGAGAAATACAGGTTATTAAATATTCTCCCACCAGGTCAGAAAGCTGTTTGTTATCCAACAATTAGGAAAATGAAAATGTAATTTAACGGTGATGGAGACAGATGGAGAACAGGAAT
>NW_007610978.1:0-222 GCF_000523025.1 Cynoglossus semilaevis | reverse complement strand
TTTCCCTCAAGGGTCATTTCACATGAAGACCTTCAACCTGCGCTCAATGAAAACACATTAATTCCTCGGAGAAGTTCAGACTCAGAAGACCGATATTCCAGAACCACAGATACATCCTCAATAGGATGTGGAACAGAAGCGGTGGAAGTGCAGGAATGAAAGCTGTAGCTATATTTAAGTGAAGTAAACCTTAGAAGGTTACTGCTGCTGCTGCTGCTGCTG
>NW_007610977.1:0-222 GCF_000523025.1 Cynoglossus semilaevis | reverse complement strand
GTCACATTTCCAGTCTTATTTAGAGTACTGCTTTATCACCACCACCTGACAGACCCTCTCTGGTGAATATGAGCTGGGTAGAATTTAACAGTAGTCCTATCATTTTTATTTACTTCTGTTTTGTTTTTTTCACGTCGACGACACGTCCTTGTGAGTTTTGTCTGCGGTGTCAAAAACTTTTTGAACTCTTGAGTTTTAAGTCTATGTTTTTCACTTCTTTTT
>NW_007610976.1:0-222 GCF_000523025.1 Cynoglossus semilaevis | reverse complement strand
GTGTGTGTTCTTTGGTGTCGCAGCTAAAACAACAAGCTGCAGCTTCGTTAGCCCGTAATCATTTGGTGAAACCCAGAGATCGTGTCATCGGAAAAAAACTGATAAGGATTCCTAGAAGTATTAACAAACATGTCGGTCGACACGGACAGAACCAGAACTGGACCAAACAGACGGAGAACCACAACAACCTCACCTCAACACAACAGTCGACAACACAACAGT
>NW_007610975.1:0-222 GCF_000523025.1 Cynoglossus semilaevis | reverse complement strand
CACAGCCGTAGGGTTGGGTCAACCTGAGGTTCTGACCCTAACGGACACCTGTAGTTCAGTGCTCTGTCAAACAGTGTATTTTCAGGACTGGAGGTCACAGGGTCAGTCGTGTTAATTTAATTAAATCTTCCATGAAGTCATTAATCCACAGAACGAAGGCTGATTAGAAATGATCTTCACTGAATTCAAGAAATTAGTACAGTTTTTTTGGCTGAATACTTA
>NW_007610974.1:0-222 GCF_000523025.1 Cynoglossus semilaevis | reverse complement strand
TTTTTTTTTTTCAATTTATAAACATTGAAAAATAATTATCTTGCTGGGCGTCAAAGCAAAAGGACCGTAGAGAAAGATGTGTTTTAGGAGTCACAGGTCGCCCCATCCCTGTCTGCTATTTCTTTAGAATACGTCTGTTATGGTCAGATTATCTCCTCTACTTTATGGCTACAATACAGCCGAACTATTTTAGCTGTTTTCCCATTTCTACTTCAGAGACAT
>NW_007610973.1:0-222 GCF_000523025.1 Cynoglossus semilaevis | reverse complement strand
CCGTCAGAAACAGATACGATCAACGGTAGACAAAACACAATCACTGACTTCATTAAGAGCATCAGGACCACCTTAAAAGTCAGTCCGTCTTTCCCTCTCCTTCCAGTATTTTGACAGAAATCAACTCCTGGAAGTGATTAAAGACCACGGCTTTATCTTACTGTTTACGAAAACCCTTAGCTGTTTCGTCTACTTTAAGATAAATGCATACGCACAGGCCGT
>NW_007610972.1:0-222 GCF_000523025.1 Cynoglossus semilaevis | reverse complement strand
TACCCCGCCCCTCAACGTTGACACATTTGCAGCTATTTGTTGTTGCAAACGCTCTCATACTTTATTAAAAAAAAACACTCACCTAAATATGTAAAAACAGAATGAAATAGAGACTTAAAATTTCATAGATATATTTTTCCTATTAGCACAAATTAAAAAAAAAAAATTTCCTCCATGCCCCTCAAAGGACTACGCCCCCCAGTTTGGGAACCACTGAATTAA
>NW_007610971.1:0-222 GCF_000523025.1 Cynoglossus semilaevis | reverse complement strand
TGAAATGCTATTGGACAAATACACAAGGAAAAATATTCTCCTGACTCCTTAAATTAAAACCTCCACAAACACATGCTCGTTGTTGAGATGGTGTTTTTTTTCCTCCCCACAGTATGTGTAAATAACACTGTGTGAATCGACTGTGTATTCCGGCACTGATAAGTAGAAGGATGGAATTATTGGAGACACAGTGAATGGTCATTTTTGTCCATGTTAAAATGT
>NW_007610970.1:0-222 GCF_000523025.1 Cynoglossus semilaevis | reverse complement strand
AAAAAAAAATTGATACTTTTTATGGTAGTTTATTTAGGGATGGAAATGTCAACATACGTAAACATGCTGCTGATCATTTACTGCTGTCAGTCGCTGAGACCAGGGCACCGCCAGTCCTGCACTCCATTCTGGATCACATGAGTCCAGTTTATCTCCCCAAAACATGTTGACATGCAGAAAGGGTGGAAGAGAAAGCCAGAGAGAGGGAGAGGGAGAATGTGC
>NW_007610969.1:0-222 GCF_000523025.1 Cynoglossus semilaevis | reverse complement strand
TGTTTTAAAGGCTTATACCCAGGCTAACCAGCCGGCTTGAGCTCCTGTCGTCAGGAAAACGGTGACAAACACTGCTTCTTAATTAGTTCCTCGGCCAACTTTGAGTTCTCTCTCTCTAATTAAAATCATGAGCTCGCCATGGAGCGTCAGAGAGTAGTGTTTGTGGTATTAATTTAAGTTAGCCAGCATTTAGCTTTTAGCTACGTTCATTCAATTAATGAA
>NW_007610968.1:0-222 GCF_000523025.1 Cynoglossus semilaevis | reverse complement strand
AAAAAATAAATAAAATTTGCTGTTCATTATGTGCAATAAATGCATTTTGTTAATGAGTAAATCTGATTAATTAAAATGATCCTAATATATATTTTATTACCATCATGGAGCTAGTTCTAGTTTCAGGGGTCTGTGCTGCAGCAATGGGTCTAGACTGAGCTCCAGAGGGGGCTGTGGATGACGTCTCCATTAAGACATCAGGTCTCTCTCTCTCTCTCTCTC
>NW_007610967.1:0-222 GCF_000523025.1 Cynoglossus semilaevis | reverse complement strand
GTACATAAATCGTGAGCTTTGTCCGTATCACTTGTACAGTGTGTGATGGTATATCATACAGTGTATGCCTGCCCTAAAAAAGCACCTAAATATCTGTATTATATCTAAAGTTTTTCAAATGACGTCATCACTAATGGAGTCTGACCTGCCGGAGCCTCAGTCAGCGACAGAGCTCGTCTCGAGTATTCCTCTCCACTGCTGCTGCTCGACATGGCTGAAGTT
>NW_007610966.1:0-222 GCF_000523025.1 Cynoglossus semilaevis | reverse complement strand
TGAACCAATGACCTGTTTACATAACAAAAAAAAAAGGGGCATTGTCCTCTTAAGCCTGATATTAAAAATAATTTTCAACGCCTCAAGTTGACTCACAAAATACTTTCTAATCTGTAAATACTTTGTAAACTCCAGCTCCAGCAACAGGAAGTCCATGTTTCTCCCTTTGTTTTCCTGCAAAACAAGTACAAGGACATTAAAAAATATTCATATTTAATGAAA
>NW_007610965.1:0-222 GCF_000523025.1 Cynoglossus semilaevis | reverse complement strand
TCTTCCTACTATTTTATCCGTGGAAGTTTTGGGGATTCGGCTGAGTGGGTCCCTGTTCATGACTGAACTCAGCAGAGCAGTGAGGAGGAACTTGGGTGAGTTGTCAATCGCATCCATTAAAGAAGAATTACTGCGATAGAAAAATAATTTAATAATTTTCAGCATTGACCAAAAGTGTAAGAAATTAGTTATCAAAAAAATTGTATCCACTAAAAATAACAG
>NW_007610964.1:0-222 GCF_000523025.1 Cynoglossus semilaevis | reverse complement strand
ATGGATGGATGGATGGATGGAGAATGGCATTGCAGTCTGATGACTCACAGAAAAAAGAAAATGTCCATTCAAAAAATTTGAACCTTTCTGATAAGGATGTCTGTGTGTAAAAAACACATGATACCAATGTTAAGCATACTTAGCTTCAACACTAGGATCTTTCTAAATAATGGTAGGAAGGTCAGACATGGCACCTTACTCCTGATCCTGATTCCATCCATC
>NW_007610963.1:0-222 GCF_000523025.1 Cynoglossus semilaevis | reverse complement strand
CGCGCACACACACGCACACATGTGCCGTAACACTGCAGTCTGCCAGTACATCTGACTCACAAAGCTATTGGATCGCTGGCGAAGAACAGACTCCATTCTCTCCTGCATTCCTCTATTCATAACCACCGGCTCTGACTGTAAACATTTAGACTAAAGTGCCATCAGCATCATCACAAAGACTGCTATTCTTTCTTTGAGTGGAAGACTGTGTGTGTGTGTGTG
>NW_007610962.1:0-222 GCF_000523025.1 Cynoglossus semilaevis | reverse complement strand
GTTATTGCCTTTTTTTTTTTATTAAGAAACGAATGTTTCAATCCAAACAAATATTTCTGTATTAAACAATAATCTGTATAATGACACATTAGATGCATACATCAATAAAACGAAGACCAAAATGAATAAAATAATCATAATAATTTCTTCAAAGATTACACAGCCGGTTGAATTTGGTTCAACTGGCTCTGGTTGTTACACCTACAGCACATTTCAATTAAA
>NW_007610961.1:0-222 GCF_000523025.1 Cynoglossus semilaevis | reverse complement strand
ATTTCTTTAATTAATCAAGCGATTAAAGTCTCATGTTGCGGACGGTAAAATCATCAAACAGATGCTGAGGCAGAAAATATATATAAAAATGTAACAAATTTAAACATCACATTGAGTAAAAAGTTGCAACTGCTGAATGCTTGAAAAAAATGAATTATATTTTCACATATATCCATGTAAATCGGTGGTCCCCAAACCTCTTTTGAACCAAGAATCGGTCAG
>NW_007610960.1:0-222 GCF_000523025.1 Cynoglossus semilaevis | reverse complement strand
TAGTATAGTATAGTACAGTGACGTCAGACCCAAATAGGACAAAAAGACATTTTCTCCTTACTGGTAAAGGGGGGACACATCTAGAAGGAGAAAAGGAAGAACTTTCAAATCTGTAGATGCCAACCAGACTATCAAAATAAGGGTATTGGGCCTGAATCGGGCCATAAATCTACCTCTGTGAGGTCAAATCTGACGTATGAGAACTTCATCGTCATCATCATC
>NW_007610959.1:0-222 GCF_000523025.1 Cynoglossus semilaevis | reverse complement strand
CTTCTTGCATCTGATTGGCTAATTGGAGTCTCTCAGTAGAAACAAGACAACAAAAGCATGACGTGACAAATTATCACTGATTCTCCAAGTCAGGGCTGAATCAAGGATGGAAACTCTTTTGAATCTCGGTGAAGGACTGTTCTTCTGCGAAGGAGCCTCTAAATTCTAACATCTGTCCTTCACTCAGAGAATTTACAGGCATAATTTTTTTTTTTTTTTTTT
>NW_007610958.1:0-222 GCF_000523025.1 Cynoglossus semilaevis | reverse complement strand
AAAAAAAATAGAAAAGATGCTGATGGCAAATGGATTTTGTGCCAGAGAGCAGGATAGGAGGTGCATACTAAGCTAATATGTCATCACCTTGGAAGGGCTTTACAGTAAGTTGAGAAATCCCAGTTCCCATTTTGTAATTTTAGCAACAGTTGGGCCTATTTTGGGAGATCAACCACAAAGTTATTCAGAACAACAATTTTTGTCCTTTTTTTTTTTTTTTTT
>NW_007610957.1:0-222 GCF_000523025.1 Cynoglossus semilaevis | reverse complement strand
ACCAGTTGATAATCACTGCTCTAAAGTAAAGCAAAATGCTAACGACACAGTCTAGTAAAATGCTGGCCAGGCTTCATACTGATTTTTTCAAAGAGTTATTTTACACTCACTGATCCCACGCAAGTGACAAAAAATTAAATAAACAGTTTGAATAGACATATTTCCCAAATGTCTGACAAGCTACAAACACACACATTACATTACAATACATTTAGTAGATGC
>NW_007610956.1:0-222 GCF_000523025.1 Cynoglossus semilaevis | reverse complement strand
CGCAGAGGAAGCAGATGGAAATGAGGGACAGCGATGAACTCAGACTTTCCTGCTCTCCTTTATGCTAATGAGTGGTTTTCATATGGATGGACTGCTGGCAGATTTATAATTACAGGCCAGCGGGCGGGCTAGAGAGCGGTAATGAGGCGTGTAGACTGGCCGGTCACCTGACTGCAGAGCTAATAGCCTCTGTGTACTAACTGTGTGTATGTGAGCTGCTGT
>NW_007610955.1:0-222 GCF_000523025.1 Cynoglossus semilaevis | reverse complement strand
AAAATTTGAGGAGGAATCGACTTGAGTGGCCATTTTCTGAACACCAAGACGTCAAGAGAGATACGTTCATGACCCAAAGATGGATTTCAAGTAGAAAAAAAAAAGAAAAATCCAGATTCTGAAACAAACTAAATGGATGACAGGCCAGACTGGTCGGCCATCTTTGATGCCCTTTACATGTACAAGTTGTTTTTGTCCATCCATACGTCCATCTATCCATCC
>NW_007610954.1:0-222 GCF_000523025.1 Cynoglossus semilaevis | reverse complement strand
TCTCTGTAGAACCGATCGCTGAGAACACCGTGTTTAACTGGCTGTAACAGGGATGAACCCAAAGTCAAACACTGCGTTATTTACTCCAAACACCGCCGCTGAAGCCGCCGTTATCGGACCGCTGCGCGGTATCATCGGCGTACACGTGCAGCAGCGACTGCAGCAGGTGTAACTCAACACTCTGATCTGTTGTCACCGTCTCTCTGCTTTCCTCTGCTCTCT
>NW_007610953.1:0-222 GCF_000523025.1 Cynoglossus semilaevis | reverse complement strand
AAAATTCTAAGACAAATGTTCTTCAGAGAGGTGTCAGACTTCAGTCTCCTCAACATGTCTTCAGATGTTTGTGGGTTAAATAGTTCCTAGAACTGAATAAAAAAAACAGTTTTTGTCTCTTTTTCCTTAGAACTTTTTGACTTCCGTACATATCGTATGCTAAGCAGCAGATGTTTTTACTACAACATGTTTGGACAGCTTTATTTACAGGAAGTGAGAATT
>NW_007610952.1:0-222 GCF_000523025.1 Cynoglossus semilaevis | reverse complement strand
CGTGACGAACCATGGTCCTATAAGATTTCTAAACTGGTACGGCGGCCATTAGATTTTTTTAGATTGTGTTTAAGGTTTTTATTGACCGTTAGCAAAGTGCCGATTAAAGACAATTCTATTCTTTGACTCCCTGGTGTTAGCAAACGTTAGCTACGATACTTCAGGTTAAAAGGCAAAATACCTTGAATACAAGCCAAGAAAAAACAACAACAACAACAAAAA
>NW_007610951.1:0-222 GCF_000523025.1 Cynoglossus semilaevis | reverse complement strand
TCCCTCTTCGGCGCCACCACAGGTTATGTTTAGATCTGAAGGTTGAAGTCACCCTGGGGTCGTGACCCAGTGGGGTCGCGGCCCCCATGTGACCTGTCTACATTTCCTGCACATGCATGTTATTATTCAGGTATGTAGGGAGGAGGCGGGGGATTGGGTTACAGTGGGCCGCCCCATACATCAAGCTGACGAAGACGCGGTGAGAGACCACCGCTCTGATCC
>NW_007610950.1:0-222 GCF_000523025.1 Cynoglossus semilaevis | reverse complement strand
GAAACAGCAGCAGTTTGAATCTCCGTTAACCCCTGGTCGTCCACTGCTCAGGTCTACCTCCGGTCCTCTGTGCTCTGATTGGTCTAATTGGACGTTGAAGTAGAAAATGACTCCATTAATGAATCAGATTGTGTGAAAGGAAATTCTAATCAGGTTCAATCAACGAGTCCAAACTCTCATTACATCATCAAGAACGAGGCCAGTCAGTGGACCAGTCAGTGG
>NW_007610949.1:0-222 GCF_000523025.1 Cynoglossus semilaevis | reverse complement strand
CAACGCCATCATCCACAAAGGCTTCGACGAGCGTCACGCCTACATCGGAGGAATGTTCGGTGCGGGGATCTACTTCGCCGAGAACTCCTCCAAGAGCAACCAGTATGTCTACGGCATCGGCGGAGGAACGGGCTGCCCCACGCACAAAGACCGCTCCTGCTACCTGTGCCACAGGTGACCGTTAACTCCACCTCAGCCTGGGGTCTACAGCGCCCCCTGCAG
>NW_007610948.1:0-222 GCF_000523025.1 Cynoglossus semilaevis | reverse complement strand
ATATACATACACATACATACATATATTGTTATATAATTGTTTAGTTTCATAAAACTTGACATATATGTTGGAGACACTGACCCCGTAAGAAGCGGCGTTGTGTAGAGGGATGAGGCCTCCTTTGTCCTGGGCGTTGACGTCAGCCCCGTGCTCCAGTAAATACTCCGCGACCTCCAGGTTGTTGTAGCCGGCTGAGGAACAAGAAGAACATTTTGATCAACA
>NW_007610947.1:0-222 GCF_000523025.1 Cynoglossus semilaevis | reverse complement strand
TGAACTCAATATACTTTATATACACATATGTTTGGGTACTGGTTGAATAGTACAGAGGATTTATTTACAAAGAGCAAAAAAAACCAAAAAACTCACTGGGTCGCAGGAACTAGGAATGAAGAGCAGAACATCAAGGAATGAAGCACAAGGCAGGACCACCACGAGGCCACAAACACCATGAAACACAGCAGAAATATCCCACCAAGACACAGTGAGGGAGAG
>NW_007610946.1:0-222 GCF_000523025.1 Cynoglossus semilaevis | reverse complement strand
TTTTTTATAGTCGCCCAGGGACACCTGACAGTGAATGTTGTACTTGTATGACTTTGTTTAACTTACGCTAAGTTAAGTGTTTTTTTTTAATTTCTAACTGTTTTCATTTTTAATAATCCCTCTTCTCTCCTCAGCTGCTGCGGAGCCGCTCCCTCTGTGAGCCTTTGAACCAGAGTAAAGTTTATGGCAGATAATCCAGCAGCGCAGACACTGAGGTGAAGT
>NW_007610945.1:0-222 GCF_000523025.1 Cynoglossus semilaevis | reverse complement strand
GAGGAAGAAGGGGAGGAAGGAGGGGGGAGGAAGGAGAGTGGGGGAGTCAGATCTGTGCTGCCAGAGGGAAGTGCATCTGTTTACAGACATGTTTCTGCATCTTCTCTTCAGCTCAACATGAATCTACATCCAGCCGTTCCTCCCTTCATTCCACTCCTCCTCCCCCCTCGTTCTCCCCCTCTTTCTCCCCCATCACTTCTTTTCCCATGTCACCACATTTTC
>NW_007610944.1:0-222 GCF_000523025.1 Cynoglossus semilaevis | reverse complement strand
AGAGAGAGAGACAGTCAGAGAGAGGGAGAGAGAATAAGAGAGAGCTTTTGGCAGCAGAAGAGGAATTAACTTGCAGAAGAGTAGCATTTTATGGATATGTGCTCGAACGTCAAGTGTTACACCAGTGGAAACGCACGAGTGGACGAGGAAGTAATGAATGAATGCTCAATTTAAATCACGAAAAAAGCAGCAGGATTAACAGATTTTTGGTGGACAATATTG
>NW_007610943.1:0-222 GCF_000523025.1 Cynoglossus semilaevis | reverse complement strand
TTTAGGCTTTATTTTGATTTAAGTATGTAAATGGTAGTTGGTTAGTGTTAGTAGTTACTTCAGCTGTTTGTTATTTAAGTTATATCTCTCTGTCGAAATTGACAATAAGAAAAAATCACATGCTCTGCTCACTGTGTAGGTGACCAGGCCAGAAACTTCTTCCTGCAGTCAGGACTCCCTCCTCCAATCCTGGCTCAAATCTGGTAAAGTACACAACTATTT
>NW_007610942.1:0-222 GCF_000523025.1 Cynoglossus semilaevis | reverse complement strand
AGGCTAACAAGAATGTCCAGCAGAGTGAGATGGTGCCATTGGTGGATGTGACAAACAAAAAAATGGCTGCGGTATAAAATTGTTGAGAACGAGTTTTAAATAATTAAAAATGTGTGTGTGTGTGGGGGGGTAATATATAGTAAATGTTTACACCCGCCAAAAATATTTAAACATTACTTAATAAAAATATTTTTGGTATACATACATATATTTTTCATATAC
>NW_007610941.1:0-222 GCF_000523025.1 Cynoglossus semilaevis | reverse complement strand
ACCGTGAGCAGACGACATCTACACTGACCACCAGGGGGACGGGAATGTAAGACATCCGTCCGTCATTTAATCCAACACGTGGTTTTTAAAACTCATCTTTATAACAGCGTGTCGTTTGGCCACAGACCTGGGCGCAGGTCTCCCACAGGGACAGAGAGGAGAGGGGGGGAGCGCTCTCCCCTCAACCGACGGAAAACAGGAGACAAAGGAGCCGCCGGAGTG
>NW_007610940.1:0-222 GCF_000523025.1 Cynoglossus semilaevis | reverse complement strand
AAAAAAAAATCTATATTTATTTTAGGGGTTGATTGTAAAACTAATGAATGGAGTTTGACCTTTTGCCCTTGGCTCATGCATACAGGTCAAATGTCAAAACATTGTGCAGTAAGATAATCAATGATGATTTATTAGTAAATACAAGCAGCTTGGAAAAATTGACAGAAAAAATGATTAAAACAATAAACATCTTAACAGATTTGCTGATTTTGAACAATAACA
>NW_007610939.1:0-222 GCF_000523025.1 Cynoglossus semilaevis | reverse complement strand
GTTATGGAACACTAGTGTGTCGTTAAAGAAGCTCGGGAAAGTGTAACTGATTTAAATGAAACAGTAACAGTACAATTGCTGCCTATCTTGTTGACTCGTTTTATTTTTACAACTTAACCCACAGGCAGCTTAGGTAGTCTATGAGGGCTCCCAAGCGCTCCGGGCCCCGGGTTGGAGACCCCTGCCTTAGACCAACACATTGTCTATACCACATTTCTCTTA
>NW_007610938.1:0-222 GCF_000523025.1 Cynoglossus semilaevis | reverse complement strand
TAATTTAACCTGCGGACCCCTTGTGCAATAATTCCGCCCCCCAACAGGGTCCAGCGCCGCACTTTGGGAACCATCCGTATTCCAGTAGTGATTTCAGAAACATCTTAAGTTGATACAGATTTAACTACAAACACTAGAAGAAACAACATCGGGATAAATCTGCGATCATAGATCCTGATCGACCTGTAAATCGCAACGGTATTGCCGATAGATCACGAGCAA
>NW_007610937.1:0-222 GCF_000523025.1 Cynoglossus semilaevis | reverse complement strand
ACAAAATAATGTGACGTCTGTAAGGTTTTCAGCAAGAGCAGAAAAAAATAATTAATCTGCCTTTACTGACTGCTGTGTTGCAGTGACTTGTTCATGTTGCGCGGCACTTGTGATGATATTTTGAGCATGTGAATGGGAGAAAAGTGCAGTCTCTACAGTCTGTCTGTGTAATTTGGACCAAACGGACCTCGAACGACAGCACGTTACGACGTCTGTCCACGT
>NW_007610936.1:0-222 GCF_000523025.1 Cynoglossus semilaevis | reverse complement strand
ATTTCTAAACACATGGTCAATTTTAACTGAGCTTTTATAGCCTATACAAAGTGACTCAAAGAGGCAATATTCAGCATCATTACACAACCTTTAGCACTAATTGTTTCTCAAACGGCAAAGATTCAGGAACTAGATCAACCATCAACTGCACCCAATAAACTATGACTGACATTAATACAACAATATATTGCTAATTTGTCTCTATTCGAAGGTAATACTGAT
>NW_007610935.1:0-222 GCF_000523025.1 Cynoglossus semilaevis | reverse complement strand
ATATGTTCCTGATTCTAAAAGAACAAATCATGAACAAATTCAACCCCCCCTCACTGACACCGAGTCAAATATAGAAATAAGTTGTTTTAAAAAGAATAGGTATTCAGAAAAGTTAAAAAGACACGAAAATAAGCTGGAGTTGATTTTTCCGTCTTTCTCTGCGAGTCCAGCTGAACGGCCTTGGTTTGAACGGCAGTCTGTCTAATGTCTCGGTGTTAATAA
>NW_007610934.1:0-222 GCF_000523025.1 Cynoglossus semilaevis | reverse complement strand
AACCAGGTAGATGGGGTAGAGGTTGGATGACTGCTTCTGGTCCACACCTGGAGGAAAATAGTAAAACATAGTCACGCCAAGCAGTGGGGCGGGGGCCGGGAGGTACACATGGACATTCCAGGATCAGCCTCGAGTGTTGGAACGCCGCTAGTCCGTCCGGTCTTTGCCTCTCAACCAGCAGCCGAGTGATTGGCGATCCTTACTGACGGGAGAACTAGCTTC
>NW_007610933.1:0-222 GCF_000523025.1 Cynoglossus semilaevis | reverse complement strand
TTGTTTACGTTAGCAGGTGTGTGGGACAGATCAGTTGCGAGGGAGTTTGAGGAGCAGTGGGATTCCGTCTTCGTCTCTGTTCCTGACAAGCGACGCTTCTTTGACAGCGGCGAGCTGGACATCTGCCCAAGGAAATATTAGAACAGGTTAAATGTAGGTACAATTTTATATTCTCTCTGTTAACAATGTTCATATTTATTAAACTGTTAAAATTGAATCACA
>NW_007610932.1:0-222 GCF_000523025.1 Cynoglossus semilaevis | reverse complement strand
TACAGAGTCCATAACGTTGTTGTTTTATTTGTTGTGTTCATTTGAGACAAGTCTTAGTCTAACAGGCAGAAAAGGCCTTGACTATCACCTGCTCCGTGAACACATCTCCTGCTGACTCTTTGACCGACGCAGCTGTAGTCACTGCTGGTCTGATCGTGGCTGTAGGTGTTCATGATCCAGAACCAAAATATAACCATCCTCTCACGCTACATCAACTAATCC
>NW_007610931.1:0-222 GCF_000523025.1 Cynoglossus semilaevis | reverse complement strand
ATTTTCTATAGCATACAGAGGGTCATCTAGAGTTGTAAGCTCTGACGGAGGGTTTTGATTTAGATTTAGGATGGCATTTTCTATAGCATACAGAGGATCATCTAGAGTTGTGAGCTCTGACGGAGATTCTGCAGGACGATTTTCATAAGGATTTAAATGATTTACAGCTATTTCAAGTTCTAGAGGAATTTGGTATAAATGATCAAAGTTTTGCTCCATATT
>NW_007610930.1:0-222 GCF_000523025.1 Cynoglossus semilaevis | reverse complement strand
TCTTTTTAGCATCATTTTTAGCATCAGTGCAGATCAGGAAAGACAAGAGTGAGTGTGAGGTATTATTTTATTGCTACCATTCAGACGTTCTTTTTAAAATACCTCACAATGAGTCAGGAGCTCCCAGAAGAACCACTAGATGTCAGTGTTGCAACGAGTCTCCAGGAATCACAGCTCCGTCTAATGTAGTGGAGGATAAATAAGACTCTCTGGGGGGAAAAA
>NW_007610929.1:0-222 GCF_000523025.1 Cynoglossus semilaevis | reverse complement strand
TCGGGCCAGACCAAAGTCACAGATCTTCACAATGTTGTTTTCTGACAGGAGAATGTTCCGGGCTGCCAGGTCTCTGTGGATACACTGTGAATATATACGTACACACAACTGACAGTTGAAACACCGACAGGATTTGAAGCAAATAAAATCAAAGTTTTTAAATATTGTGTTGCCCACAGTGTGGTCTGGAGTGTGTCTGTCTCAGTGTGTGTGTGTGTGTGT
>NW_007610928.1:0-222 GCF_000523025.1 Cynoglossus semilaevis | reverse complement strand
ACACACACACACACACACACGTGCTGGCCTGGCGTGTTAATGTTTTATTTATGCACAGTGCGATCAGACTGTTTAAGAGGCAGCGCACGTTTCTACCAGTTGGTGGCAGCTGATCAAATGATTCTGGCAGATCCTGGGACACTGGGCTGACGCTGCGGCTACACTGGACGTGGACGTCAGTCCAACCAACAGTGACGTTGGAACATTCTTCAACTTCTGGTT
>NW_007610927.1:0-222 GCF_000523025.1 Cynoglossus semilaevis | reverse complement strand
TTTGATAATCTTTGAAAAAAAATTCCAAAATTGTATCTTGATATCTGTATTCTATCTGCATGTTTCTCATAAAAATATAGCTTTTTTAAAAAAGAATTTTAGAAAAGAAAATTAAAAAAATGTTTGGAATTTTTTGGCAAAACCCTACTTTTTGGTGATATGTTGAAAAAGTTTGATAAAAATCTTTGAAAATTGTTTTTTCAAAATTTTATATTTTCTGCA
>NW_007610926.1:0-222 GCF_000523025.1 Cynoglossus semilaevis | reverse complement strand
TAACTTTTCAAATGATTTCAAGTTAAAATACAAAAATAAATATCATTCTTTGACAAAAGAACCAGTCTGTTATTGTAAATATTCACAGTAAAGCATAGAAGAGCATAGGAATCCCAAAACAAAACATACATTTCTGTGTGCGGTGCACTGTCTGGCTCTGCTATGTAGTTAATATAACCTACATATACCTTATCATCCAGACTACAAGTCGCTCTGGAGTAT
>NW_007610925.1:0-222 GCF_000523025.1 Cynoglossus semilaevis | reverse complement strand
CTAATACTATGCTAATACTCACGCTCCCTGAAGTACAGGCTGAGGAGGAAGAGTTCCATTTTCCTTTCTAAGTTAATACTCAGTTCTAAACGTAGACCTAACTGTCACTCTTTCAAAAGCTTAGTTCTTGGTCTGTCCCATTTCCCGGTCTGAAAATTGACTAATCGCAGACACATCTGAAAAAGTTTCAGTTTTCTTACCATTTTCTTATAGATTTAACAC
>NW_007610924.1:0-222 GCF_000523025.1 Cynoglossus semilaevis | reverse complement strand
ACCAATGTGAATGTTTGTTCAGAAAAAAGCAACAACAACAAAAAAAGTGACACTCAAAAATAAAGGAATATATATTTAATATGAAAGGGTAAATACAATTAAATAGTGGTCATCTCCCTACCTGTTAGCCTGACCTGGTATGTTACCAGCTGTTTGTTTTTTTAAAACGTTCTCTTAGAGACAAAAACACAATTACAAGAAGGAACTTATAAAACAATATGC
>NW_007610923.1:0-223 GCF_000523025.1 Cynoglossus semilaevis | reverse complement strand
TCTGACCAGTTAAACCTGGCTCGGGTTCGTGACCCAATAAGCCTCGCCACAGAGAACGCAGTACCGTCTCAGTACAGACAGGAAGCTCAGAGAAGACGTGAAGGTACTTTGAGTCAGTTAACGTCTCAGTGTCCGACTGAAGCCACGACTTCGTGATAACATTTCATTTTATTTGACAAACTGCTGCTGCTACACAGAGTAAATCCTCTTTACGCTACTTTTT
>NW_007610922.1:0-223 GCF_000523025.1 Cynoglossus semilaevis | reverse complement strand
GTCATAATAGGAATAGAAAAATTGATTATAATTTCAATAGTTCGGGTAGAAGTAATAATAATGGCAATAGAAGTACTAGAAGTTGTAGAAATAGTAGTCATAGTTGTAGAGGTACTTGCAGTAGCAGTAGTTGCCAAAGTTGTTTTTAGATCCATTTATTACCTCAGCACTTCAAAAGCGAATCCAAATTATTGAAAACATTTAGTTTTAATTCCAGTCTTTT
>NW_007610921.1:0-223 GCF_000523025.1 Cynoglossus semilaevis | reverse complement strand
TTTTTTTTTTTTCAAGAAAATAATCAAACAAAAGAACCAGAAATCAAGTGCGACATGCTTAGGAGATCAAAGTTTAAATTATGAATGAAGTTAGCCAAAGGCAAAGCGGATGGACTGCAGATTTCATTTTTATACTTCTCTGTGGAACTTTTTTATTGAAGGTTATAATACTGCAGGAGTGAGGCATGTAATCAGATTTGACCGGTGTTGTCCGTTGAGAAAG
>NW_007610920.1:0-223 GCF_000523025.1 Cynoglossus semilaevis | reverse complement strand
ATCACTGTTCCATCACAAATCAAAATGGACCAGATGAGTAACCTGTAAAACAACATCTGGACTACTATTATTTTGTGCTTGGCATTTTCATATGGGACAAAGCCCTCATAGCTGGTGGAGTCAATACCCCAGACAATGACCCAACCCATTTTCCCTTTTACATTTCAATACAATTTTGCTTGTGATTAAAAGAGATAACTATGTCCTATAATCAATTTAGAAA
>NW_007610919.1:0-223 GCF_000523025.1 Cynoglossus semilaevis | reverse complement strand
TAGCGCCCCCTTATGGCAACCTCTTTGAAAACCACTGTACAGGTGCAGGCTGTGCCGACTATTATGTCAAAGTATCAGACAGTGGTGGACAAGCGCGCGTGTTCGTGTTCGTGTTCGTGTTCAGGGGTGGCGTCCACTGGAGTGGTCGTTGTGCGGCGGAGCAGAGTGGAGGGCGACGATCTCCATCAAAACACCACCAGCCTCCACCAGCAGCCGTCCAGCT
>NW_007610918.1:0-223 GCF_000523025.1 Cynoglossus semilaevis | reverse complement strand
ATGAGGAGGAGGCTAAATATTTTTTTTTCAGAATATAATTTAAGTTAAAGAGCAAACAGGCAACATATTCAAACCAAAACCGTGTTAAGAAATTGAGCGATTTTTTTCTCTCTTAAATAAACCCAGACATTGAGTTGAGTTATCATTTGATTTTATGCAGAATCTGTGTTAAAAAATAAATCTATTTTTGTTTTGGTTTTTAGGAAACCACCAACGAAAAAAT
>NW_007610917.1:0-223 GCF_000523025.1 Cynoglossus semilaevis | reverse complement strand
GGTTAGCTTCATTGCTAATGTCTGGCACTGATACTGTAAGTTTGTCTTTTTTTTTTTAACTTTACCTGAATTGTAAAAGTCTTTCATCAGTGTGGAGTGGTGTCAGGACTGGACAGCTCCCACACACACATCCTTCACACGTGTTCCTCCTCTGAGAGGAAGGAACCCGTTGAATTGAGGCACCTCTGCAGTGATAGATCGTCACAATACAGCAGCGAGCAGA
>NW_007610916.1:0-223 GCF_000523025.1 Cynoglossus semilaevis | reverse complement strand
ATTGCAAACAGCATATTTTTATTTCATCACTTGGATGGCAAATTTTAAAAAAGGGCTTACCAAAATCAGTGACCTTTCATAACTGAAGGCCATATAAAATATATACAAGTACGATTGGCCTAAGATTCAGAATTCATGACAGAAGCTGCAGGCCATGTAAAATTTGACCACGGGCCGTAATTGGCCCCCAAGCCAAACTTTGAATGTGCCTGATTTAGGTAAA
>NW_007610915.1:0-223 GCF_000523025.1 Cynoglossus semilaevis | reverse complement strand
CTGCTGCTCATCTCTTCATCTGGAGAAGATGACGTTAGTCTGATAGAGTTAGACTAAAACCTTACACTGAGGTTTGCTTCATCTTTTTTTAATAGTCTCACAGACAGACTGTCTCTTCTGGGAGCTCTTTCACCTAGAAATAAGAAATACAAAATCTATATTTTTCTCAGGCAATTGCCTAAAAATTCCATGACTTTGCTCTTAATATTATCTGAGAAACAAA
>NW_007610914.1:0-223 GCF_000523025.1 Cynoglossus semilaevis | reverse complement strand
GCACAAGCTGCCACTAGGGGGTGCGCAAGGTAAGAAACATGATGATGGTTTGGTTATGTTTTTTTGGATTTTACACACAATAAAGTTATGCAAATGAACATTTCTTTTGTAAAATTTGGAATCAAGAGCTGACATATTAATGAATAAATGCAGGGTACACACACATATATATATATCTCCATTACCTTTTCAGTAGAACACAAAATGAAGCCAAAAAGAGACA
>NW_007610913.1:0-223 GCF_000523025.1 Cynoglossus semilaevis | reverse complement strand
GTCCTACCTCATCATCTCCTTTATACGGCGTCGATCCTTTCCCTCCAGCAATGCTGATGCCCAGGCCTCCTGTTTGTCGCAGGATGGTCAGAGTGTGCTGCAAGTTAAGGGATGGGTGGGAGTCAGCGTAACGTCCAGTGAAAAACCAAACACCACTTCACTTGGTACAGACTCAGAGGGAGGTAAGCCCACAATGGTACTATGTTCTATGTCACTGTTTTAT
>NW_007610912.1:0-223 GCF_000523025.1 Cynoglossus semilaevis | reverse complement strand
GTGGACAAATACTTTAAAATACAGACATGTGTTTATTTATGTGGTGTAAAATTAGTATTGGTATACTAGTGAAGTATTTGGTACTCCCAAAAGAACAAAGATTTTCTCAACTTAGGCTCCACTGCGCCCTCATTAGCCAGATAAAGATGAACATTTTACCCGTTCTAACAGCAAAGAAGTTTAGAGCTAATTTCAAGCTAATTCAGAGATGTGGTCTTTTTTT
>NW_007610911.1:0-223 GCF_000523025.1 Cynoglossus semilaevis | reverse complement strand
GGGATAAAACTGAAGGAGTTCTTTAAGGCTGAAGGTAGTCAGGACACGTAGTGTATGTGACAGAAGCTACTCCAGTTGGTATCGGACATGAAACAGTTACATTGAGACATCAATGGAGCAAACCGTATTGTTTGCAGGAAGAACTTCAAGATTATTGTTCGCTGTAAAATTAGTTCTGCTGCCTTAGAATTGATTGATTAAAAAACATTTGATATATAATGAT
>NW_007610910.1:0-223 GCF_000523025.1 Cynoglossus semilaevis | reverse complement strand
TCCCCCAGAGGTGACTCTTGGCATAGGTCATCACTTAGGAGTGATGCTCTAACCCTTTAGAAGATAAATAAAATACAATGGGAATGAAAGGATGGCACCATACCATGAATTTTAGAATTTTAATTTCTTCTTTTTCATTTTATTTTTAGGAAACGCAGAGATATAGTTTTTGCTTTTTTATCCTTTTTTTTCAGTTTTTTTTTAGCCATTTTTCCTTCCCTCA
>NW_007610909.1:0-223 GCF_000523025.1 Cynoglossus semilaevis | reverse complement strand
TGCTTCCTGTCTTTCTAACCAGCGATTTTCCTTTTGAAGTGAATGCACATCGGCCACTTTACGTTGAGACAATTTTTTTATTATTATTATTACGTCTGACACTGTTTAAGTGGGAAACACCCTGCTCAATTCTGATTGGTCATTCATTTGATTAGAGTCAGGAAGTGGCTTTGCTGTGACTTACACCATGATGACGCCAAGATTGTCCCTTTTGTTGTTGTTG
>NW_007610908.1:0-223 GCF_000523025.1 Cynoglossus semilaevis | reverse complement strand
CAGTTCTAGAGAACAAAACTACTTTCTAGATTCACATCTTTGTCTCTAAAAACTCTGCTCCCGTCTCGACTTAGGATGATTTATTATACACGTTATACACACGGACGAGTTCAATAGTTCCGACAACCATGTGGCGTTTAATGCATCGGAAAAGTAATAGACAGATTTACTATAGTCTGTGAAAGCCGATCTTCAATGATAATGCAGTATGTGAGCTGAAGTC
>NW_007610907.1:0-223 GCF_000523025.1 Cynoglossus semilaevis | reverse complement strand
CCTCTGTGCTCTGATCTCACAGCAGCTGAGTCTAAGAATCAGAAACAATGAGTGTGTTTCCAACCAACAGTGAAGAGGCAGAGTGGCTCGTATGGGTCGACAGTAGCTGTTTTAGCTCAGCGTAGCTCAGCGTCAGGACGTACAGGAACCTCAGCTTCTAGATTAAGAAGATTATTCTTCAAAACTGCGTTCAATCTCATTCAGTTTCCCGTGATATGACACA
>NW_007610906.1:0-223 GCF_000523025.1 Cynoglossus semilaevis | reverse complement strand
TTGTTGTTTATATGTAATTACGATAGTACTGGTCATCGGGCTGTACGTGGAGCCTGAACCAAAAATGAGCTTGACGACCCCTGGCTTAATGGATCAAATTAATTAATTAATATTAGTGTAGTTCAGTCTCAAATCTCTTGCTAGAAGTTAAGGTCAGGTGAAGAACTAATGTTATTTGATGGCCTGCTAAGAAATTAAAAAAAAAATTAAATTATATATATAT
>NW_007610905.1:0-223 GCF_000523025.1 Cynoglossus semilaevis | reverse complement strand
CGCTATTCCATTGCGCCACAGAGACTGCGCCGACAGAATTTGTGCCTGGTACTGTTTAGTGACTGTACATCCTCTCAACACAGCTCCCCTCCGCATCCCTGCAGCATCAGGACCACTATGAGCCGACATGTTTGCGTTACCACTGCTGGCCACTAGATGGTGCTGTTTCTGCGCGCGGCGGTAACGGGAGTCTTGATGTCAGTCGAATCAGTGTTTTACAACT
>NW_007610904.1:0-223 GCF_000523025.1 Cynoglossus semilaevis | reverse complement strand
AGATGGGGAACTTGACCTGAAGTCGGTGGAGAGTCAGGTTGACGTGCGGCCAGGGTTTGGTGCAAGTGAGGACCCTTGCAGCAAAGTTCTGTATGTAATGGAGCCTGTCCAGGCTTTTGTTGAGAACTCCAAACAGATCTGCATTTGAGTAATCAAACTGTAAAGAAATGAAAGAGTGAATATGTTTCTATGGCACTGAGTCAGTGAGTGATGGTTGGTTGCA
>NW_007610903.1:0-223 GCF_000523025.1 Cynoglossus semilaevis | reverse complement strand
ATGTGTATGTACAGTATATATCTACATATATTTGTGTGTGGCCTCTTTAAATAACCGTTATATTTTCCTCTCCAAATATCTGCTTGGAAACCAGAGGTTTGTAGATGTTTGGAGATCAGGTCATTATTTCACAGTTCACACCCATTAATTATGGTTAATTAATTCACGCCTGCAGGTTTTTCAGGTGTAATACTGTAGTAATTTCTCTGCAGCCGTGACAGAC
>NW_007610902.1:0-223 GCF_000523025.1 Cynoglossus semilaevis | reverse complement strand
AACATGTTACATTTACCTTACCCAATATATCCACTGGGCAACTATTATTTTGATAAAGCAGTCTGTCTCATTTAAAAAGTATTCTGTTTCTCTATTAGGAAGTAATATTTATTGACATTACACTGATTTACTGCATACCTGGTAAATCAAGTTGTCTTAGTTTAGACAATCGGCGTCTGTTTGAAAGTAGACAATTTTGACGGTCAGCAATAAATGAAAATTA
>NW_007610901.1:0-223 GCF_000523025.1 Cynoglossus semilaevis | reverse complement strand
AAAAAAAAAGTTTTATTTTGACATTTGTTGCTTCAGATTACTTATTCTCCTCTGGCTTTTCATAGCAGCTCTGCATTCTTTGATCTTGTATTAATACTACCTGTAAACACTAAAATCAAAAAAGGACGTTCGGGCAAAAGTTGAGGACATTTATCTGATTGCTGTTCCTAGCATTGCATTTGAAGTAAATATTAGTCTTAATACAGTTGCAATCTGTTTTTTG
>NW_007610900.1:0-223 GCF_000523025.1 Cynoglossus semilaevis | reverse complement strand
TATATATATTTTTTTTTTTTTAAATGAAATTGAAAGTGTTTCTATGAGAAAAAATGAGGAAGACTCCTTTTATAGTTGCATCAATAAATAAATAAAAGTAAAATTGCATAAAAAAGTACTTCCTGCTTCTCGTGGTTTATACTCCACACCGCAAGAAAAAAGAAATGAGATTGTTTTAAAAAGTTTCTTGCATATTAGGAGCTTGAGAAAGACTAGAATAGAA
>NW_007610899.1:0-223 GCF_000523025.1 Cynoglossus semilaevis | reverse complement strand
CACACACTCGCCTCATCAACAACGCTCGCTCGCTCACTCGCTCTCCCTTTGGTCTCCCTCAGCCCCGGCCACAGTTTCTGGGATGCTTTAATGATGCTGACAGGAAGTGGGGGATGCAGGAGGGGGGGCACTTGTTCTGACCTCTCCTCAGTGGCCGGTCATTACCGCAGTGGGATTAATCTGAACATCATGTATAAAAAGCCACAGGAGAGGAGGCGTGAAC
>NW_007610898.1:0-223 GCF_000523025.1 Cynoglossus semilaevis | reverse complement strand
TTAAAGCACGTTTTCAAATGTATTTCCATTCATTCTAAAGGAAACTAAGACCAGGATCAACGGTCAGGTTCTGATTAGAGCGCCACCTGTCTGTTTACTAATGGCATTTACCTGATATGGGACTGAAACGTTTGCTTGATCTTCTCTAGTGGTCTGTGGCAGCCTCTAGTGGTCGAAGCTTCGTACTGCTTCACACTCGGTAAAAAAACGATGCATTTTCTAT
>NW_007610897.1:0-223 GCF_000523025.1 Cynoglossus semilaevis | reverse complement strand
AATATACATACATACATACATACATACGCTGCACTAAAGCCCAATCAATATTAATGCCACTACGTACAGACGGAGTTCACCGCCGTGTCACTCAGAAGAATTCTGCTGTCGTAAAAAGTCCGGTGACCCTGAAACCTGACCTCTGTGGATCCAGGAGAGTTGAAGTGAGAACGTTTGAATTAATGATGGCGACGTGACGACCGACGGCTGAGCTGCTCTGTTG
>NW_007610896.1:0-223 GCF_000523025.1 Cynoglossus semilaevis | reverse complement strand
CTCCCCCCTTTATTGACCACTTGACTCCATGAAAGTCTCAAACACCGTCACCTCAGAGTCACTGAGAGTTTTTTTGTGTTAATTGTTAGTTAACTCTTCAGCCCAGTTTACCTGGTTAGAGTTTCAACTGGTTAACTAGTAATCTCCACCAGTTGATGATGTCATCGCCCAGTTTATCTCTGACATCATCTGGTCTACGATTTCTTAAAGTTTCTTTTTTTTT
>NW_007610895.1:0-223 GCF_000523025.1 Cynoglossus semilaevis | reverse complement strand
GGCTACGTTCAAGATACACTATATCAACATAATTCTGAGATCTTAAGTTATATGTAAAATAATGTAAAAATTATAATAACAATAATAAAGATGATGATAATATTACAGTGTGTGTTGGTTATTGTTTTTTGTTACAGTTTGTAAGAAGAACCAAAGTAAAAATGGTGAGTTTTTACTGACTTTTACTTCTAACTCTTTCTAGTAAAACTTCATCAAAACATAT
>NW_007610894.1:0-223 GCF_000523025.1 Cynoglossus semilaevis | reverse complement strand
TAGTGTAAATAAGCAGACATGAACATAACACCATACTCTCTTTGTGACATTCTCCTGCCCTGTCAGATTTATTCAGACAGCATCGTTCGTGACGCCGACGACGATCATCATTTATCATGCCCTCAGCTCAGATATTTTGCCAGAGAAGCTCAGCTTACTGGGGATTATGAACAGGCCGCTCTCTACTATCAGGAGGTAAGAACACCACAACTGAGGGTTTTTT
>NW_007610893.1:0-223 GCF_000523025.1 Cynoglossus semilaevis | reverse complement strand
AAAAAGTAAGGAAAAATAATTTAATATTTTAGTAATGACTAGTATTTTATTATTATTTTTTTTTTATTGTCAACCCAACTGCAAATTTTTCATTCTTGCGGAAATGGACATTCCAAAAGGCTATGGCTGTTGCTTATCCAGTGGTTCAAAATCAAGGGCCTTGAACCTCTGGCTCCGGGGCCACCTTTGCCCTGTGAACCGTTGCTAGGCGGCCAGCAACTAT
>NW_007610892.1:0-223 GCF_000523025.1 Cynoglossus semilaevis | reverse complement strand
AAAAGACCTGGTCATAGTGACCTGCGACCGTTTAATAACAAGCAACATAGCAAGAATATTGTCAGTATGAAAGACGTCTTATTTGTAATGAATAAAAACCCTTTCTCCATTACATCTGTCTCTGCCTCCTGAAGCATATCTTAGTCAGATTCAATGTCTATAAAAATAAAGCCGGGTAATTTAGAAGAATGACTTAATAACGATCATGGTGAAATGGAGTACA
>NW_007610891.1:0-223 GCF_000523025.1 Cynoglossus semilaevis | reverse complement strand
TGCACTTCAGGAGCCTCCTGGTCATACTGTGAGGATGAGATCAGGAGATTTGGTTGTGAGATTTTTTGAGTCTGAACCAGTGCAGTAAAACTGAGGAGACTGAAGTATTTATCAAGATTTAAATGTACGTAATATTAAACCATAGATTGAGGGTGAGTCATTTTAAGTTGGTCATTAGTGCACAGATGGTGTGATGCTGCCCCCTGTTTTCTTTTTCTTTCTT
>NW_007610890.1:0-223 GCF_000523025.1 Cynoglossus semilaevis | reverse complement strand
TAGTTGTGTATGGTGGCGGAGTCATCATGTCTGAGTCCTGATGTTTGTTATTCTGAAAGACGGCTGGTGTTTTTGAGGTGTTTGTTTTGTTTCATTAGCGTCGTTGTAGCCACTGAAGCGTCGACCAATGAAATTACACGATGAAAATGTTCTCACGAAGGTGAGGTGTTCGCTCAGTCAATTCAAAAAAAATCTTAAAAAAAATATGTATCTGGAGTACCTC
>NW_007610889.1:0-223 GCF_000523025.1 Cynoglossus semilaevis | reverse complement strand
ATTGACTTGTTTTCTTGACTAGTATATTTATTAATTAATAAATAAATATAAAAAAGGATACTATAAAATACTATAAATTGACTCAAACAATTTTATGCAGAATCCTCAGCTTGTACAATGATGTCAAACATATGGACCAGGGGACTAGATGTGGACTACCAATAGAATTTGTTCTAGCCCAAAAATCAATTTGCCTTTTAATTTTAATTGCCTTTAACTGCAT
>NW_007610888.1:0-223 GCF_000523025.1 Cynoglossus semilaevis | reverse complement strand
CAAGGACGAGCAGACAGGCACGGAGTCCATTACAGCCGCACAGACGGACTCTGACTCTGGGAGGAACGAAAACAACTCCAAAGCTCTCGTTTCTGATTGAAGTCACACAGAAACCTGACGGAGGCGCTGTGATTGCACTGACGGTGTCTCACATTAGTGGAAAAATGGGAGCGTTGTCTTCATTTATACATTGAGCATAATTAAAAAATCCCTCTTAATTCAA
>NW_007610887.1:0-223 GCF_000523025.1 Cynoglossus semilaevis | reverse complement strand
CCCCCCCAGGGGGGGCCCAACCCACTATTTAAGAAGCTCTGCATTATATTGATACATAACATTTGTTTTTCCATCACTGCACATATTTATAGATTATACACTTGATGATTCAATGCAGTATGTAAGACTGCCGTGCACCCTTCTACACTAATTGCCCGTCGGGAAAAATTAAGTTCTTTGTATTCAATTGGCTCACTGGCCATTAGCGACCCTCTGAACTTTG
>NW_007610886.1:0-223 GCF_000523025.1 Cynoglossus semilaevis | reverse complement strand
AGAGACAGAGGGAGAGAGATGGGCTGGTGAAAGGTTAGCATCAAACTTCACTACAACATCAGCTGCAGGGAAATCAATGGTTTATTATGGGATGGATGTCATTTTTACTTTGTGTACTCAGATGACGGAGTTAACCGTGGGATTCATTTTTTCCTCCGTCTTGTGACAGCTGACGCACTAAACTTACCAGTCATCAGTAAGTAATGGCTGCTGGTTTGAATCC
>NW_007610885.1:0-223 GCF_000523025.1 Cynoglossus semilaevis | reverse complement strand
AAGGTTATTTTTAAACTTCAGGTACTTCAGGTTCCATGGAATATTATGGCATAGTAAAAGAATCTCTGGATTCTTTCTCTCTTTTCTGATAAGTTGTGTATCTAAACAATTCATTCAAGTGAAAACAGATGGTCAGAACCAGTTCTGAAGAAAGACAGAAAATCAGAATGAAATTTAGCTGCTGGGTGGAATTATGGTCAGTTTCCCTTAAGGTTCATATCCT
>NW_007610884.1:0-223 GCF_000523025.1 Cynoglossus semilaevis | reverse complement strand
ACACCCAATAATGTGGAAACAGTACCTCTTAAACCCACAACCCTTTTTCTATCAACTAAAATCCTACCCCTTACTCGTAGAGCCTCAACCTACGAACCCAAACATTCCCATACTCCTTAGCCTTACCTTAGTAACCAAAAAGTTCTCCCTATTCATGAACCCAATTAGTACCACCGGTCCTACAGTATAGCAGTACAAACATGTACACACAGACAAATATTCA
>NW_007610883.1:0-223 GCF_000523025.1 Cynoglossus semilaevis | reverse complement strand
GGTCAATAATCCGACAACGACGACGACGACAATATTTACAAATAAAAACTACCCAAAAAAAAAACTAACTCTCCGATCAGTATGATGTCATCAAGTCAAACTGGAGGGGAAAAATGGGGGCGGGGCCAAATCACTGCTACATTTGTTAGCTAGAAGGTGGGACATGTAAACTGAGATCCAATCAAAATATGTGTCCATAAAAATATAAATATATATATAATAT
>NW_007610882.1:0-223 GCF_000523025.1 Cynoglossus semilaevis | reverse complement strand
ATCAAGATATTTCTATTTCTAATACTTTCTAATACTCTAATACTATCTAATATGATCTGATTTGATGTTATGCTTAAGCGATTCTACAAAAATATTCTGAACAGGTCATAGATATGAACATTTTGCTTTGGCTTTTTTTTTACGTCCAAACATCTTTGTGAGGACCCAAATTCCTTCTGTTTGTTTTCAGGTACTATTTTATTTAGTGGGGCGACGTTGGGAT
>NW_007610881.1:0-223 GCF_000523025.1 Cynoglossus semilaevis | reverse complement strand
TAAACTAGACTCACTTGCTCATCTCAGTGACATTGTCCGCAGCAAAGAAGAAGTTCTGGAACCTCTGGTGGCACATTTTGAAAACACTAATGGAGAGAGATACACAGAAAGTGAGTGTAAAGTGTCATCAGATATTTTTCAATACCAGATGTTGACAACCTGCAGAGCCAAAATTAGCAATTGAACTGTGTGTATTAGTACATATATACATATATATATATAT
>NW_007610880.1:0-223 GCF_000523025.1 Cynoglossus semilaevis | reverse complement strand
TGTAAGTAAACTGAAACTAGAATTATATTTATTTTATTCCATTACATATACTTTTTGAGACAGTTTTGTTTGATGGTGTTCTGTCAGATTTTTCTAATATCAAATATGTACTGTGGTTCAAAAAACGTTGGGAAGCATTGAGCTAGTCTAGTCACGAGAAAGATGCCAACGTACATGCTGAATTAGCAGCGTTAATTACCTGAGCCACTGTTTATAAAAAAAA
>NW_007610879.1:0-223 GCF_000523025.1 Cynoglossus semilaevis | reverse complement strand
TTGGCAGCATGTTTTAGGACTTTTTATATTCCCAAATATGTCCCCAAAATGCCTTAAAATACAAGATTATGCCCAAAAACTTGCTGCCAATAGTATTATTTGTGCTAAAAACTCAATAATATCTGGAAAAAATTACCGGAAAAAAACTTTCTCAAAAATGACTAAAAATACACTCATTTGCCTTAAATTACTTACAGTAGCTATGTCCATTTTTGTGGTTAAA
>NW_007610878.1:0-223 GCF_000523025.1 Cynoglossus semilaevis | reverse complement strand
TTTTTTTGCCAAACCTGACCCTCCCTGAAGCAACTGTACAATGAAATGAACAAAGAAAGAACACAGGTTTTAATTAAAACCTGCTGAATAATGTGGTCGAGCGTTAATAAATCAGCAAACTCTAATCTTTTCATTATTGCTAAAGCAACGAAATGAATGAACGTAACAAAATCTGGCAGAAGATCAAAGATTATCCTGACAGGAGTGTTTTCTTAATGTTTGT
>NW_007610877.1:0-223 GCF_000523025.1 Cynoglossus semilaevis | reverse complement strand
GATGGATGGATGTCACAAAAATAAGCCCTAAAAAGTGGCCACATATATTCACATATATAACTTCATAACAAATCACCTCAAACTCAGTCATAAAATATTTCAATATATTTTGCCAACGTTAAAACAAAACGTTAGCAACGCTGTTGAAAAGATGCTAACGTGCTAGCATATAACGCTAGCAGTTTACATAGCAGGAAAACACAGGTGTTTCTCTATGATAACA
>NW_007610876.1:0-223 GCF_000523025.1 Cynoglossus semilaevis | reverse complement strand
TTTTAATTTTATTGTTCATTTTTAAATCTGTATAAAATAGATCAATGCACAAAATATCACCGTTTTCAGTTTTTGGTCAAGGTCACAACTTTCTCGTTCTCTGGTCTCAGTATATATTGAGGATTAAGTGCATTATCTTCACAGAGGTAATCCTAAAGCTGTTTGTCCTGTAATAACAAAGATAGTGTGCAGAGCTGTAGCAAACTCCGAATACAAAAAAAAA
>NW_007610875.1:0-223 GCF_000523025.1 Cynoglossus semilaevis | reverse complement strand
TGTTTAGAATCATTTATTACTTCTTTATAAAACCAGGGTTACATTTATTGATAGATCAGATCATCTATAATAACAGATAAATGCAGGCACCTACAGTATTAGTTTGTTTTGTTATGTTTTTGGAAATGCGTTAGCATTTTTACCTGCTAACTTTTTATTTAAATTAGGCTATTATGTAACTGTTTTCACCTTCTTTCTCTTTAAATATTTATATAACTTGTTT
>NW_007610874.1:0-223 GCF_000523025.1 Cynoglossus semilaevis | reverse complement strand
TAAACACAGTTACATTGACTACAGTTTACTGACAGAACTTTAATTATTATTTTTCCCTCAGCTGTGAACCGTGTCTCAGTCTCTTCTGTTGATTTGAAGTTCTTCATTTGTATAATTGTTTTAAAGAGAAGAAAAGGTCACAGCTAATTTGCATCAAGACTTTCTCTGAACAAAAAAAACAACAGTTCCTGGAAACATGAAACACACAGTCAGATCAGACGTG
>NW_007610873.1:0-223 GCF_000523025.1 Cynoglossus semilaevis | reverse complement strand
CTAAGTCTTGTCAGTTTTTAATTTTATTTTTAAGTCCACTGATCCTCCTCTAAGCCACAGCCGCCTGCGTCCTACGAGTAACTGAAAAAGTTCTTTAAAGGTGACTTTGCTGTTCTCTAAGCAGCAGGAAATTCTTTAAGCCACAGCTGACAGGCTGCTGGTACCGAACAGAAAGGTCAAAAATATCTGCCTCACTCACGGCTTCAGAAGTAGTAAAAAAAAA
>NW_007610872.1:0-223 GCF_000523025.1 Cynoglossus semilaevis | reverse complement strand
AAAAAAAAAAAAGCTGGAAGATCTTGAACTATGTGTAACTCAATTATCCTAACTAAATTTAGCTGAATTTAATTAACAAAGCAGCATGTCGGGGCTAACAAATTAGCTTTTTAAGCAAGACTTTAAGAATAAAATGATTGGACACATACAGGAGTTTAAAACTCTCAAAGGTACTGTTGCAAATAATAATTATAAGTGCTGAAAAAAAAAAGGTTTTTGAGAG
>NW_007610871.1:0-223 GCF_000523025.1 Cynoglossus semilaevis | reverse complement strand
GGCTGAACTCACTCACACCTGCTTTGTTGTAAACACAGAAACACTGAGGTGCAGCGGCAGAATTAATGGATAATGGAGAGAAACAAAGTAGAAACCGATTCATTCTCTCCTGCTGAGTTCGTTCGCACAGAACACCTGTTCTCCAGCTACAGCAGGTGCCGCGGTACACACTCTCTCCGCCTGAGCTTTAATTTGCTGTTGTTTGGTGCCTGTGTGTGTGTGT
>NW_007610870.1:0-223 GCF_000523025.1 Cynoglossus semilaevis | reverse complement strand
TAAATCACTCAAAGGCAACTTTGTCATGGTTGATACCATCTAACAACATTAGACAGATATGTAACATAACACATTTGCTTGTAACCATGTGTGCTATGAAAATTAAAAATTCAACAACAAACAAGAATTTTTTTTGTTTTAGATGAGTCATGAAATTATTTATTTTAACCGAATTTTACAAAAAATGCAAATTCAAATTGATTATTCAAATTCACACACACAT
>NW_007610869.1:0-223 GCF_000523025.1 Cynoglossus semilaevis | reverse complement strand
TCACTGTAATCTGAAAAGTGGCCACTGTGCAGCGCAAAGGCCAGGCGGTACTTGGTAAGGTAACCCCACATCCTTTCACTGCCCTGGGTAGACACGCCTGACACCCACATGGGCTCCAGGAAGTCCACTTGAAAATATGGCTGGACATCTGTAGGTAAAGGACTCCATCCAGGCTCCATTACCTGACTAGGAGGACAAATACATGGATAAATATAAATTGACA
>NW_007610868.1:0-223 GCF_000523025.1 Cynoglossus semilaevis | reverse complement strand
AAGTTGCTAAAACTGAAAATGTTAGCCAAAATAGCATTAAATTAGCTATGAGACAAATACATGTTTAGTAAACAGTGACTATAAATTATATAAGATTTTAAATACCTTAGAAAATAAGAACAAAAATAACATCAATTAACCCAAAACTATGCCAAAGGAAACATCACAACTGAGAGCAAAGTTTGCTAAATGTTAGTCAAGTGGATATGTCAGGTAAGATACA
>NW_007610867.1:0-223 GCF_000523025.1 Cynoglossus semilaevis | reverse complement strand
TCTCTCTCTCTCTCTCTGGTCCAGTTCGTTTTTCTGCCTCTGAGGTGTTCAAACAAGGCAGCACTTGTTCTCTGAGCTGCAGCGCCCCCTTACTGCCCTCCACAGTATGCGGTTAGACCATACATGGAGAAGAAGATCATGAAGGAGAGGATGTTAGAGAATTCTTCAGCCGTGATGGTAATAATGATTATTTGATTTGATTTAACTGTGATGATGTGGAGGA
>NW_007610866.1:0-223 GCF_000523025.1 Cynoglossus semilaevis | reverse complement strand
AAGACTGGATTTAAGAGACCAGACTCTAGACTGACTGAAGACTGGTTTAGCATAAACATCAAACTAAGCCTGGTTTAAATTAACCTGACTTTAATCTCAAGTCTGGTTTATATGAACTTAATTTAATTTGACTGATTCAAATTAACTTGACTTTGGTTTTATTCCCCCTTTGCTCCACTTTCCTTTACCTTCATTATTGCATATATTTATCACACACACACAC
>NW_007610865.1:0-223 GCF_000523025.1 Cynoglossus semilaevis | reverse complement strand
TTTTTTTTAAAGAATTGCTTATCAAAAAAAGAAACGTCTAAAAGATTTTGAAAAGTGAATGTTCCTTCAACAACTGAGTTGGGGACCGCTGTTCTAGAATGTTCTTTGCATCTTTACAAACAGGAAGTGAGAACAAACGAGAGCAGAAAGCTTGTCAACTCGCATGTTGTGATATATATTTTTAATATATTTGTAATTCTGTCGACCAATCAGGATGTGACCC
>NW_007610864.1:0-223 GCF_000523025.1 Cynoglossus semilaevis | reverse complement strand
ATCAGTGTAAGGAAAGGCTGTGATGTTGGGCATTCATGAAAAAAAGAATGTTTTGACTACTGCTGTGACAATACCTGGTGAAAGTGACTCCTTGGCTGCACTTGTGTCTCTGAGCTATAAGAACGCAACATTATTGACAGATGCAGAGATTTCTGTAGCAGTTGTGACACGGCAGGAAGGAGCTTAGAGTGAATGTAAATTAGTCTCTCATGTTGAAGCATAC
>NW_007610863.1:0-223 GCF_000523025.1 Cynoglossus semilaevis | reverse complement strand
CCCCTCTCACCCCTCCTTCTCCCCCGACAGCTGCTCAGGAAAGACACTGACGGGCAGACGAGCTAAAACCAGTCCACTTCTGTCTGCTGCCAGGAAGAGCTTGAAAGAAATGGGTCAAAAGGGGAGGAAAAAAACAACTGTAATGACGAGCTGATTGACAAGAGGTGAAGTCAGACAAGTGCAGTGTGTCATTTACAATGACTGCTGGTAAAAAAAAAAAAAA
>NW_007610862.1:0-223 GCF_000523025.1 Cynoglossus semilaevis | reverse complement strand
TTTGATTTGATTGTGTCTGTGCAACACGAGGTATCAATAAATGAGTAAGTCTCATTTTAGAACACAGGGTAACTGTCAAAAACATGAGCAATTGTGTCATATTTAGTCATATTAATCGTTATTGGCAAAATGCCATAAATAATCAGAAAAGATAACCAGTTCTTCTTCTCCTTTAGGGCCGCTACAGCGGATCACCTGCCTCCATCTCACCCTAACCGCTGCC
>NW_007610861.1:0-223 GCF_000523025.1 Cynoglossus semilaevis | reverse complement strand
GTATGCTAGTACCAAAAGGAAAGCACTCACAGTGAGATAAAACTGAGTTCTTTTTTTTTCTTCCCCCTTTCTTCTGCCCTCCAACATACAGAGAGCTAACATGTAGGAACATGACCTACAATCATATAAGCTGACAGCAAAGGTCACACTTATAATTCCATCCCATATTGTACAGGTCAAGGGCCTGAGCAAAGCAGGAGCAGTGGGAGCATTATAGCGTGTA
>NW_007610860.1:0-223 GCF_000523025.1 Cynoglossus semilaevis | reverse complement strand
AACCACCACTTAATTAAGGGACGGCCTGGAAGGAGCATCTCTCAAGTAATTTAGTGAATCTAAACCGAGCTTATCTAAGTGATGACAGTTTAATGTCTGTGTGTTCTCAAATCTAAAATAAGGACCTTATTAAAGTACCTGATTGGATTAATCTAGATTCATCTTAAATCAGTGAAAGCTCACGTAACAAAAATATGATTTTCCCTCAAGATTCCAGAAAAAA
>NW_007610859.1:0-223 GCF_000523025.1 Cynoglossus semilaevis | reverse complement strand
GTGTGTGTGTGTGTCTTTATCTCCGTCTGCTGCTGATTAAACAGAAACAATGAAGAAAAGTCTCAAACTATTGAAGACCTGAGTTTCACCTAAACTTCCACGTGATTGGTTAGAGACTGGACATAAGCCCCGCCCACAGGACTATAAAATAAGACAACCAATCAGGTCACCTTGACACATACTGTTTGGTTCAAGTGTGGAGTCAGACCTGGACCAATCAGAG
>NW_007610858.1:0-223 GCF_000523025.1 Cynoglossus semilaevis | reverse complement strand
GAAAGCCTTCTTGTGCTCCTGGACTGAGAAGGTGAAAGTGTTAGTAGTTGTCTCCCACAGCAGTCCCAAACTGCGTTGTACTGGAGCATTTTCACCACTGAGGTCAAGGTCCTTTAATATTGTTCTGTCTTCTGTTGCGAATGCTTTGAGGACAGCTTCTCTGTTTGAAGCGAACTTGTGCAATCTCAGATTTGATTCACTGAAAGAGGCCTGTGTTCTCTGT
>NW_007610857.1:0-223 GCF_000523025.1 Cynoglossus semilaevis | reverse complement strand
CATCATCATCATCATCATCATCAACATAATTTCTAATATGCACTACATCATCCTCTGTATTATTTTATGAACATTATAGTTTATAGTAGATTGTCATCATTACGTCACTCAACAGTCTTAAAATGTTTTATTATATATGTTTATATATAGACACATATATTCAACATAATTCTTTATCTGAGATCAAAAAAGATAAAGATAAAAACTGTTGTATATTGATGTG
>NW_007610856.1:0-223 GCF_000523025.1 Cynoglossus semilaevis | reverse complement strand
TACCAATGTGTTTCAGAAACGTGCTGTCCATAGTGCTGAAAAATGCTGTTGGACTGCCACCTGCTGGATCCTGGTTGCAAACACTTAGTGACACTTGGGGTTTTTTTTTTTATTATTTACATGTTTTGCTTCCAGATGTTCATATAATCCACAGGAGTTGTTGTTTCTACACAGACCTGTTTACACTGACATTGTTTAGTTTTATATCAGGTCATATTTTGTT
>NW_007610855.1:0-223 GCF_000523025.1 Cynoglossus semilaevis | reverse complement strand
TTCTGTGTGTGTGACAGATTCTGAGAGCATACTGTGTGATCTTGGAGAAGTTACTGGAGAATGAGGAGACCCAGATCAACGGTTTTGTCCTGATTGAGAATTTCAAAGGCTTCACCATGCAGCACGCCTCGGGAATTAAACCTGCTGAGCTGAAGAAAATGGTGGACATGCTGCAGGTCAGGGTTTTGTCCATTTACGGTTGTTGAGTTTGGTTTGACCACGG
>NW_007610854.1:0-223 GCF_000523025.1 Cynoglossus semilaevis | reverse complement strand
TTTTTTTCAATTTCATAGCTCAGTCTGAGACACAAAAAGAAGTTTAATTTATGAAGTTTTAAAGAGACAAAGATAACTTTTCCCCTGGAGGATGCTGCCATAGACACCTATGGGAATGTCCAGCTGTGTGTACTGCCACCTACTGTCCGTTATCCAGATAATCTACTGAAACTAGGATTGACGAAAGTGACAGCGGAAACAACAACATCACTCTCCGACAGTT
>NW_007610853.1:0-223 GCF_000523025.1 Cynoglossus semilaevis | reverse complement strand
TGTGTTTCAACGCAAAAATTGCGTTACGTTGTACCGTAGGAAGAGAACCTGAGGACTCCAGTACGTTGTTGATGCCAGAGTTTCAAAAACACAGACTTTAAAGTTTTACTTCTTACAGGGTACAACTTGGACATTTCAAACTTTTCAAAACCTTCCAATGAAATTTAGGACCAACCTTGTGCGTACTACTCCACAGCTATAAATGAATTAACCTAAAAAAAAA
>NW_007610852.1:0-223 GCF_000523025.1 Cynoglossus semilaevis | reverse complement strand
TATATATATATATTCATATAGAGTATACACTACCAGTGATCCACAACCGTTTTTGTTCTAAGGACGGGTTAGCAGGAACCAGCCGGCTTTTTGCCAACCAATAGCGACTGCGCTGCTTAGCGAAGGGCTGTAAAAGTATTTTTAAGACTCAGGAAATTTTCAAAATGAGAGACATATTTTTAAAAAAAAGTACTTGTCAGATATATTTATATGACAAAAGTAA
>NW_007610851.1:0-223 GCF_000523025.1 Cynoglossus semilaevis | reverse complement strand
TCTAATGGGGCATAAGCCGTGCATTTCTCAGTTTCTGATAAAATAAGTATTAAGAAGATAATATGGTGAGATTAGACTGATGGTCAAGCACTTCCTAAAGACTTGGTCAGGAGCAACACAGATTGATTTGAAGAGAGTCGCCAGGGTTTACAAATGTATAGCTGTTGAAGGTAATTTCGTAGTATTATCCGTGTCATCTATAATCGTCCATCCATCCATCCAT
>NW_007610850.1:0-223 GCF_000523025.1 Cynoglossus semilaevis | reverse complement strand
TTAAACTTATTATCACCTCGGACATTGTTTACTGGTCAACCCAGCGCCACCTTGTGGGACACTTTAGGATATTTATTATTATTTCCTGTACAGTAATGTCATCCAGTCCATTATTTTGTGTCTGCTGCAATTTTAAGTAATGGCAGCAATCGTTACATAACAGTTGACTGACACTGGAAACTCTAGCATCATTGTCTCAGAACTGGAGCAAAGCATTTTTTTT
>NW_007610849.1:0-223 GCF_000523025.1 Cynoglossus semilaevis | reverse complement strand
TAAAATGTATTATTATTATTATTGTTATATTTTATGGTACGATTTTTTGACAACATTGAAAAAACCTTCCTCGTTTGATCGAATCGAATTATTGGATTTCTCCATCCAAATAAGCGTCTAATGCTGCCACCTAGTGGTAAAATATTGAAAAGTACTTTTTCAGAAGTTGGTTTTTCTACATATAATATGCAGAAAACTAAAGGACTTCTGTGACTTTTTTTTT
>NW_007610848.1:0-223 GCF_000523025.1 Cynoglossus semilaevis | reverse complement strand
TTGTTGTTGCTCAGGACAGTCAGGACAGACATAGAAACTTATAGAATAGAACAATCTTATTGTCACTTTGTAACAGCAGTACAGCACAACTAAGCGAGACTCAAATATCAGATAAAAAGATTTTTAAAAAATGACATAAAAAGATGCGAATAACAAATGAAAATAACGAATTAAACCAATTTATTCCAAACAGCGGCATCCACTTGTTGTATGTAAACAAATG
>NW_007610847.1:0-223 GCF_000523025.1 Cynoglossus semilaevis | reverse complement strand
CTTCAAAACATCCACTACAGCGTCCATTATTCTTCTAGGATATACATACCTGTTTTCATCTGTTAAAATAACATAACAGACCAATCAGGACGCATTGCGGTAATGAGGAAGTTGTCATAAAATGTAAATTAAATTAATTTCTATATTGAAATTAGTCTTTGGTCCATGTAGAGAATTATTAGCTTTATTATAATGTTTTGTTATTTTACTAAAATGGAAATGT
>NW_007610846.1:0-223 GCF_000523025.1 Cynoglossus semilaevis | reverse complement strand
CCCAAACTTTTGAACGGTAGTGTAAGTCAACTTTCTTGTTTTGTTTTCGCTGTCTTTCTCTCAAATATACATGCAAACATACAAATTAATATACACGCAAACATATAAATAAACATACACTCAAACATACAAATAAATATACACTCAATAATGTCCGGGAAATATTCAAATAATTTACACAAGAAAAAACTTAAAGATTTATTTCTGTCTCTTTTACAGCAAA
>NW_007610845.1:0-223 GCF_000523025.1 Cynoglossus semilaevis | reverse complement strand
GACAGAGACAGAGACGCTGGGAGTTAGCGGTGAGGTGTTGAAGGACAGGGACTGAAGATTCTGTGTTTTTCTTTTTTACATTTTTCATTCAGTTTCATTCAGTACAACAAACCATTTCCTTCCCTAAATTCAAAACCTGTTAAGGCAGAACACGACCCAATCCTGAGCCAAGCTTTAGTTCTGGGAACATATTCACATCCACTTAAGAACACGAACACACACA
>NW_007610844.1:0-223 GCF_000523025.1 Cynoglossus semilaevis | reverse complement strand
CTGCACACTCTGAGTCTGGATCTGATGGAGATTCCTCTCTGTTTCTGTTCTGTCCCCACAGTCACTGAAGTTCAGCTCAGTGTGTGTTTCTATAATATCATTCATAATATAATAGGTCTCTCCTCGTTTCCTCTTTCTCACCCAGATCGTAGATGTTAATTTTATGTTTACAAAACTCTAACATCCATTAAGGCATAATGTATTGTCTGTAAGGTAAAAATTA
>NW_007610843.1:0-223 GCF_000523025.1 Cynoglossus semilaevis | reverse complement strand
ACAGTGTGAGTCAGTCACCTCATTGTGCTCAACCAAGAGTAGAAAGAACAAAAGTGATTATATAGTGTGCCCTCAAAACTACAAAAGAGAGTACTCATTCTGAGGTATTTACTTAAAGTAGACAAACATGATAATTTGTGAACTATAAAGGCACCACAATCTATCCAATTCCCGTCCGCTTATCTGTTACCGAGTAACGGGGCAGCAGTCTCCATGACCACCA
>NW_007610842.1:0-223 GCF_000523025.1 Cynoglossus semilaevis | reverse complement strand
CTGCTACTTTACTCCATAACTTCATGCTGTTTTTGCCCCTACAGGACATCAACTGTTACCTCATCGACAACAACGGCTTCGTTCTAGTAGCGGAGGACTACACTCTGGTGAGACCCTCACACCCTAATAATAACATAAATATATAATGTGCACTTCCATGCTTGTCCAGCACCATAATGTCTTTCTTAGTGCCACTGTGCGACACCAAAATAATGTTGCATAT
>NW_007610841.1:0-223 GCF_000523025.1 Cynoglossus semilaevis | reverse complement strand
GTCAGTCAGTCCTGTTGACCTTCAGTCTCTGTCTCTGGATTATCTGGTTCTTTCCTTGCACAGACACGTTCTTCAGACTAATCTCACAGATTAAACCTGAATCTGAAACGTTTATTTATAAACAACAGAAGTCAAACCACAAAACCTCCACTTTCATCCACAGGTTTGACACTTATTTACTAATCAAACATTTCTACTGTCAGCTGAGTGTGTGTGTGTGTGT
>NW_007610840.1:0-223 GCF_000523025.1 Cynoglossus semilaevis | reverse complement strand
TAGCAATCGTCAGACCACAAGTCCAATCGTGTAGGAAAAGGCCAGAGGTTGTACTAGTTGTTTCTCATTCTTTATCTCACGCCTCCTTGTTAATGATTTAACGAGTATAATTATTAAAACTAAAGAGACCTGCATGTTTACCTGACCAGTGTTTCCCAATGTGGGGGACCGGTTCCCCTGCAGGGACGCTAAGGCTATTGCAAGGCACAGACTGTCACTTTAT
>NW_007610839.1:0-223 GCF_000523025.1 Cynoglossus semilaevis | reverse complement strand
GAGAGACTGACACTTCGGAGTGATCGATGTGAATCTGCCTTCTCTCAGAGCTCGCTGGTGGTCGTTAGAAGTTACGGCCGTAAAAAGAGAAAAGAATGGGAAAATGACAAAGGACAAAGGGGAAAGATGTAGTGCGACCGTATTTCTGACAACAGTACCAAACACAGCAGCTGTGTACAAGACATTAAATCTGTGCTGAGGTCATTAAGGGTGAGCCTGTCCG
>NW_007610838.1:0-223 GCF_000523025.1 Cynoglossus semilaevis | reverse complement strand
AAAAAAGTTAAAGTTGTTCAGGTTCACAGTATTTTTCAAACTGGAGCTGCGGTTCCAAAATTAACGCGTTAATCGCGGTAATTAAAGTTGTTAAGATTACACGGATTTATCAGAAGCGGACTCTTCAACGTTCGGTCAATCACGTCACACCAGTAGAGGGCAGTAAATCGGACTACGACTGACTCGTTAATGATGATTAATCCATCCGTTCATCCATCCATTT
>NW_007610837.1:0-223 GCF_000523025.1 Cynoglossus semilaevis | reverse complement strand
AGTTTACCTAATGGCTTGGTACTGGATTACTGGGGAAATGATTGAGTTAGCGGCGTAACATGAGGCGAATTGTTTGCTAGTGATGTTAGCTGAGTGCTAGCATGTAGTGTAGTTAGTGATGTCTACTACATTGTTTGGGAGTCTGTCTCTACTAAAGCCGAGGCTTTTACTCAGCGAGGGACTAAAAAATGTCCGAAAAAAGGACAAAGTGTCCCCACAACAA
>NW_007610836.1:0-223 GCF_000523025.1 Cynoglossus semilaevis | reverse complement strand
ACCCTTTCCAGTGATACAAAAGCAATAAGCAACATCAATATGTAAGTAGTAATTCATCAGATTTTTGAAGCCTCAAAAGTCTCTGAGTTTGTAAAATCAGACCAAACTTCAATATTTAAACCAAACTCGATTCGGAACCTGTCAAAAGTATTGAAGCTTTGCAACAGGTTTAAGTACCGAATGGGGGACTTTTAACGCACAAGCTGCCACTAGGGGGTGCGTG
>NW_007610835.1:0-223 GCF_000523025.1 Cynoglossus semilaevis | reverse complement strand
TTTTTTTTTTAAATTTTCGGGGTCTTTTTGTCCTTCGAGTACTTCAAACTTTTAAAAACTATTTTATTAAATTCACTTCTCTACACGATTTGATTTCTTGCACATATATTTATGTTAACCTTGCCCCTCGTTTTATTTAGCCTGTCAATCACGTGTTACATGTGTCAAACTTAAGGGTCGCGGACCATATCTGGCCCATTGCGTTTTTTAAGTTGCCCCGGAA
>NW_007610834.1:0-223 GCF_000523025.1 Cynoglossus semilaevis | reverse complement strand
GAGCAGGTCTGGGTCTGAACAACAGTCAGACGTGAATCACTGACAACATGGTCTGATAACGGTCCTTCATCATCATCATCATCATCATCATCATCATCATCATCATCATAATCATCATCATCATCCAGGTAGGCTGGTGAAAAAAAAGAAATAAATAAAAAAAAGGAGGAAAGAAATAAAACAATGTTGAGATTGTCAAGAAAAAAGTCGATGAAAAAAAATC
>NW_007610833.1:0-223 GCF_000523025.1 Cynoglossus semilaevis | reverse complement strand
TCTGCTGTCATTCTTTACTGTCTATTTTCCACCGAACTGGATGATCCTTGACAACGTCATGGTCGATTTAAAATGACCCAGAAAACCAATAACTTTACAGGATAATGATGACTGACTTATTAAGGACGTAATTAGTATATTTATATGCAAATTTTATATTTGCGTATATTTAATTTTTACCTGATACTACTGACAGCATGGGGATGTAGCTCAGTGGTAGAGC
>NW_007610832.1:0-223 GCF_000523025.1 Cynoglossus semilaevis | reverse complement strand
GAAGGAATAACAGCAGAAGCAAAAACATTAGACGTCGATCTTCATTAAATACTTCATGGTTTTAATATAAAGAATCCGATGAGTAAAAATGTTGAATAATAGAACTGTGACCTCTGAACTCTTTATGGCTTTATTGTAAAACCACAAACCATTAAATTTCATCTGCTGCTGCACACCTTTTACAACCGCAATTACGACTGTGTTTATTCTGAGCATAATTAGT
>NW_007610831.1:0-223 GCF_000523025.1 Cynoglossus semilaevis | reverse complement strand
AACTTGCTTGCTAACGGCAAAACAGCACCAGCAAAACGGTCTCATTTTACTTACAGACGGTGATGTGACCTAATGATGATGTGACCTCAAGGCGCGTTCACATTAAAAGTGTCTGTAGTCACGATAAGCCACGTGACCGATCATTACATCACATCATTGTCTGTAAGTAAAATGAGACAGTTTTGCGGTGACAGAGTGTTGTTTTGCTGTTAGCAAGCAAGTT
>NW_007610830.1:0-223 GCF_000523025.1 Cynoglossus semilaevis | reverse complement strand
GCCCCGGACAGTAGTGCGGTCACCGTGGGCAGGTCTCCTCTGGCCGAAGAATCCAGAAACTTCTCCACCATCTCCTCCTTCGCGCTGATCTGGAAACTCATCGTTCTGCGGTCACGTGTTACAGTTTTTACTTTACGTTATACACAACAATGTAATCACCCCACATCCGGTCTCCAACAGCGGTCACTAATTTTACCGAGTTGTATCGGCCGATATTACGGAA
>NW_007610829.1:0-223 GCF_000523025.1 Cynoglossus semilaevis | reverse complement strand
ACTGTCGACCACCAGGTTCCATCAGAACCTGCTTAAATCAATCTCTTCTCAGAGCAGCAAGTTTGTTTTAACCCAGATCCAATTTGGAATTATTGCTCTTTGATCAGGTTTGAATCAAATTCATTTGACAAGAAATTAAGAATAGGCTATGATACACACAGTGTTTATACACACGTAAATAGTTCAATAAATGCATAAGTAAACTGTATGAATTAACTCTGAC
>NW_007610828.1:0-223 GCF_000523025.1 Cynoglossus semilaevis | reverse complement strand
CCCCCACAACTGGTGTAATTAGTTTCAATTATCTTCACAACTGATTGTGTTTTGGGAGACAAACAAATGCACAGCAACTTAAAGAAACAGATTAATAAAAAAAATGATTCTCTTTCAATTGGACTCAAACTAAACACAAAAGTGTACAATGTATTGATTTCTAAAGATAACCATGATGGCATGGTGCCAAATTATTACTTTGTTGTAACCCACTGTGTTAGTG
>NW_007610827.1:0-223 GCF_000523025.1 Cynoglossus semilaevis | reverse complement strand
AAAAAAAAAAGCAGTCCTGCGTTCAAACCTGTGTCACTAGGAGGGAAATGTAGTTTAAAACGATACCTCCATGCTCTGTTAGACAAGGTTCTTGGCTGTCATATTGTCTACAACTACCAGAATGCATTGGGTGAAAATGGAGGACGTTCTGTAGTTCACCGACGATACCAACGTATCACTGCCATCTAGAGGTACGTTTTTGTGAGTTTTCAAGTTTTATTTT
>NW_007610826.1:0-223 GCF_000523025.1 Cynoglossus semilaevis | reverse complement strand
TCTTGTGTTGACATGATGAAGAACATAAAATAAGGCTTTGGTTCTCGCATTTCGTTTGGACACCTAACAGGGATCGTTCAACCTGATACTCAGGATCGATATCTGTCCGTTATTGGTCAAAATTTTAGGAAGAAAGAAGAAAAACAACTTTAGCTGGTCTGATACCCAAGCTCGCGTAGGAAAAGAATTAAATGGGGTCAATATCAGATACTCCAAGTTGCAG
>NW_007610825.1:0-223 GCF_000523025.1 Cynoglossus semilaevis | reverse complement strand
TAGCAACAGAAACTTTGGATAAACTCAGTTGTGGCAGTTAAAACATGTTGGAAAGTCTTTTGGACAAAACAAGGTTGGTTTCATTGGGACCATGTGACCTGACTGGAGTTAACAAACAATACAGGCCCAGTATCCCCTTTCAGAGGACTGTGCATGTCAAAGGTCAAAAGCTAATTAGATCATATAAAATCAAACATTTCTCATTTTAAACACCTGTAAAAAA
>NW_007610824.1:0-223 GCF_000523025.1 Cynoglossus semilaevis | reverse complement strand
AAAAAAAAAAAAAAAAAAACATGTATTACAAAAGGTCCAGAAGCGACGTAATTGCTTTCAAGGGCAGCCATTTCTGCAATGTTCAAAAATAGACTCCCCTCTCAGAGATGTCAAGAAAATGTGCCCCGATCAGCTGGTGGTGCGCCTCTGTGTGTGTGTGGGTCTCTGCGCGCCTTCCAAAAACCACAGGGTCCACATATATATGTACATACATACATAAATA
>NW_007610823.1:0-223 GCF_000523025.1 Cynoglossus semilaevis | reverse complement strand
GTGTGTGTGTGTGTCCTCTGTAATATAAATAATGGTCGGAGCATCGACTTGTGAATTTTTATAAAATTTTAATTGCACCCAGGGACAATTAATGAGACTTTGTTAATGCCAATCAAGGGCATAAAGGCTGAAATTAATCCCTGCTCTGGAGCGTCTCAGCCGCTGACAAACAACGTGAGCGGGATTCAGAAACAACAACAACAACAATGACGACAAAAAAAAA
>NW_007610822.1:0-223 GCF_000523025.1 Cynoglossus semilaevis | reverse complement strand
TATATAGACTGATGTCATGGATTAATTGGATAAAGTCCCCTGTCTAGTAAACGGGATTTCTTGGGTTCAAATCCCGACAGTGCCTTTGGGGTCATGAGACATGTTTGATAGAGCCAGAGTGAAACGGTTAATCCCTTATTTACACATTTGCCTTACATGCAAAAACACACATGCATAATCTTTTTCTAATAGAAATTTTAAGCCTAACTATCCAAGCAGAATG
>NW_007610821.1:0-223 GCF_000523025.1 Cynoglossus semilaevis | reverse complement strand
ATAAATAAATATATCTAAGTCCTGGACCACAGCAGACCTCTCTCCTCGACTCATGGCTCCAGGGCACAGACTCCTTTCCCCTAAGTGTGTGTGTGTGTGCGTGTGTGTGTGTGTGTGCGTTGACTGTATTCTAATTCTGTCTAATGTATGCAGACGTCCTGCGACGATAACGGTGCCCCCATGTGGTCTGACATTAAAAAAATGTCATTTCTTTTAAGATGAA
>NW_007610820.1:0-223 GCF_000523025.1 Cynoglossus semilaevis | reverse complement strand
TTGGATTAAATGACTGAGAACCTACACGGACAGCTTTTGATTGTGTCATTCATTGTGCTTTGTATGCTGTTGTCATTGTCTTGACATATATTGCCATGGAGGAGAAGACTTGTGAAGCAGGTCACTTGTTTTTTGCTGGACTGAGTGTTTTACTGAAACGTGTAATTCAGCTCATTCCACGATAGTCACTTTTTTGGCCATCGAGAGCTGTATTTGACTTAAG
>NW_007610819.1:0-223 GCF_000523025.1 Cynoglossus semilaevis | reverse complement strand
TATCGTCAATACTGACTTTAGGATTCACTGTATAATAAAACACATTACTCACATTTGTTTTGAAAGACAATAGTTAATTCATCTTTGTAAAGATCAAGGCTACATGATTTGAAAAAAAAAGTCACACTAGATACATCAGTTGAATTTCTGCTTTTAGCAGAAACTGTAGGTTTTTTATAGGCATACACCGTGATAAACAAATCAGTTTGTTCTCCGTGTCAGA
>NW_007610818.1:0-223 GCF_000523025.1 Cynoglossus semilaevis | reverse complement strand
CTGCAATGGGAGTGCCGTTAAGTACATGGTTGCAACTCACATGGAAGCGCCAGTCGGAATATATGTGGTTTTTCTATGAATCGAACACAGTTGCTAACCAAGTGTGCTGACCACTACAATATGGAACCACAAATTTCCAGTCTGAGTCTTTGCATCCAACACAGGCTGCCACGAAAGGTTCCATTAGGGATATGTGGTTCCTCCGGGAATCTAACCCAGGACT
>NW_007610817.1:0-223 GCF_000523025.1 Cynoglossus semilaevis | reverse complement strand
GGTTCTCGGAACTCCACTCCACCAAAAGGTCCGATAATTTAAAAAAAGGTTAATAATCTTTGTGAGAACAAAGAATGAAAAGAAACCAAGAAAGTTGGAGGTAGAACCTTCTGCTGAATGTGTTTGAGTGTTGGCCTGCCTGCAGTCCAGAGTGGTTGGAAAAGAACTGAAGAGGAACGTCTGCTCACAGGGTCTGTGGCTCATGGTTTTGTCTGGTAAAAAA
>NW_007610816.1:0-223 GCF_000523025.1 Cynoglossus semilaevis | reverse complement strand
GATCCTGTAGTTGTTTTGTTCATTGCGTTGTGTTTTAGGGTTTGACGTTAAAGAGCCTGGTTCTGTTCCACAGATACTTACTCTATATATTTATATACCACCTTGTGGCCAAAGTCTTAGTGCAGAGCAATAACCTCTAATAATTCTCTTATACTAGACTCACTAATTATTGTTCATTATTCAGTAGTTATTATTGGTTATTCAATTTTTCCACTGTTTAAAA
>NW_007610815.1:0-223 GCF_000523025.1 Cynoglossus semilaevis | reverse complement strand
AAAAAAACTGTTACTTCAGGACAAGTAAACGCAACTGAGGACCTGGTACTTACATTACTGCTGTGAACTGGTACTGTTTCACTGTTGACAAATACATGTTCATATATACAGTATATGTTCCTGTGAGCAATCTCAGAGAAAGTACTCTCAGAAAGTCGTGTTGTACTTTGCGACAATCAGCACATTTGGAAGTAAATTGTACTTTGAAACCCACTTCCTGTCT
>NW_007610814.1:0-223 GCF_000523025.1 Cynoglossus semilaevis | reverse complement strand
GGCACCAAGTATGTGGTTTCTCTGGGAGATTTGAACCCAGGTCTGTCTGCTCTGTACGTCCGAGGCAGCTATGCTAACGGCTACGCTGTGGAACAACTAAGGACCAAAGACTGAAGGTCCACGTCAGTTCTTGGGTCTATGTCAGTTATGACACTCTGTGTAATTTCTGTGATTATTTCCTGCAAAGAAACTCCTCTGTGTGTGTGTGTGGATGTGTGTGTGT
>NW_007610813.1:0-223 GCF_000523025.1 Cynoglossus semilaevis | reverse complement strand
CTTAGAACATGGCTGTTGCCCCAGGGTAAGAAAACTTACTTGTATATTTTTGTCTTACAGTTGGTCGTTACTAAACTCGGTTACTCTGAGTGTCTTGAATGTCCACGGTTTGTTGTGTGTAGATCACAGTGAAATTAGTGACCTGACCATGTTGTACAACTCCGCTTCAGTCCCCTGGTCTTGGCTGAATGAATGGAACAACAATGGATGGATGGATGGATGG
>NW_007610812.1:0-223 GCF_000523025.1 Cynoglossus semilaevis | reverse complement strand
TCAACATTGTAAATTATATTCATGCAAAGCTTCAGTGAAAATCTCCTGCCAGGCTTCCATGGCACAATTAAATAACCTTAACAAAAAATTAAATAAAAGTTAAAAATATATACTTATCAAATAAACGGCTAAAATGTACCTTGAGATCAGTAAAGTGTTTTCAAAAATGATTAAAGTTTTTGACAAAACTAACATTGAAACGAAAGGTTGAAATTCGTTAAAA
>NW_007610811.1:0-223 GCF_000523025.1 Cynoglossus semilaevis | reverse complement strand
CTCAGTGTATTTAGCTGCAGGTTAGTGGCCAGCACATGCCTCTACTACTCAGTGCACTTCCTTATGGCAGCCTCAAGGATGCCTGGCTCTGCACCCTGAGGCTACTGTTACGTCCACACTTCCAGCATCTCACTGGTGGAAACCTGCTGATTTCCACCAAAGAGAGGCCGCGCTGCCAATTAGGAAAAAAGAAGATTCCTGTAGGATGCTGATTGTTTTTTTT
>NW_007610810.1:0-223 GCF_000523025.1 Cynoglossus semilaevis | reverse complement strand
ACTTGGTACAGTAATAGTCACAAAATATTACACATTGTTTTCTTGCAATAAAAACTAGTTGTTAACACTTTTTTTTTGTTTCGTTCAGATGTTGAAAAATATGATTATTTTTTTGGCTAAATGTTTTTCAAAATTGTATGTTGTCTGCATTCACATGAAATTATTTGTCATTTTTCAATTTTTACACTTTTGTTTTAAAAAAAGAAATTGTTCTGAATCTTTT
>NW_007610809.1:0-223 GCF_000523025.1 Cynoglossus semilaevis | reverse complement strand
TTTAAGGTTATTGGTCCTCAGTGTGCATTTAGAAGAAATGTGTTTTTGTTTGCAAAGTAAAATACATTTGGAAAACATAAGAATGTTCCTCTTCTGAATGTGTATTTAACGCATTTTAAAAAAAGGTAAAGGTACCATACACTTCTTCTCCTCCCATGTTTGCATTTAATTTACCCTATTTTTGTTAAATATTTCATTTTGGATTGTTCTCATTTCCTTTTTT
>NW_007610808.1:0-223 GCF_000523025.1 Cynoglossus semilaevis | reverse complement strand
CTCAGCGAAGGGTCGAGTGGCCCTAGATGTTTGTACAAAACACCTCCCCTGAGACTCAAACTCCTGCAGCCCTGAAGGGACACACATGCACTCTTTCTCACACATAGATACACACATTCAAACTCACACACATGATTTGCCAGTAGTGTGGAGCAGCAGGCGCCTCTAGATTTCTTGTTTTTGCTTTTTTCCCTCTTCCTTTCTCCTCCCCCTTTCACAGCTA
>NW_007610807.1:0-223 GCF_000523025.1 Cynoglossus semilaevis | reverse complement strand
CTTAAACGACGAGAAATTTATTTTTTTAAAAATTCATAATTATTTATTTAAATAAAAAGGTAGCCATCTATAAAGGTAGCCATCTATAATCTATAAATAATTTATTGTCATAATCAATTCATCATATTGTCATAATCGTAATTGCTGAAATCACAACCATTATCACGTTGAATTAAAATCCAACAAAACTAAATCTTATAAGACTCAAGATGGATGGTAGTTG
>NW_007610806.1:0-223 GCF_000523025.1 Cynoglossus semilaevis | reverse complement strand
GAGGACAAAGACTGAAAAACACTTATTTATATTCCTTCATATAATTGTTGTGTGAATGGAGTTAAACTGTACGAAACTGCATAAGGTCAATGCACAAGATGAGCCATATATGTTAGTTACTATATGTCTAGTAAAAGAGCACTTGCTTCTTAAAAGTGAGTTCCTCTGTATATTTAAATTCACATACAGACATATATATATATATGTATAAATCTACCAAACC
>NW_007610805.1:0-223 GCF_000523025.1 Cynoglossus semilaevis | reverse complement strand
GTAAACTTGGTGATTCAGTGCAATAATGATGAAGACGATGAAGTGTTTACGTCCAGAACAGGCTCAGTGCGTCTCAGACTGATGCGGTGCCGCGGTGGCGTCTGCTGTTGCCGCCGCTGGATAAACGGGGATGTTGTGTTCTGTGTACGCGGGAGGAAGATCGTCGGGTTTACATCCCAGCTGAAAGTCACAAACAAACAAAAAAGTCAGATTTTAGTTTGTG
>NW_007610804.1:0-223 GCF_000523025.1 Cynoglossus semilaevis | reverse complement strand
CATTCCTTCAGGTGGAATACTGGGGTTTCAAACGTGTGAATCTGGACCGTACCAGACGTCTGTGTGTGTGCAGTGACTGTGTGGGTTTTTAAGAAGTGACACCATTTTAAAATGACATTTAAAAAAGAGCTCAGGTCCAACAGGTAACAGACCGTTTCATCTTCAAAGAACGCACTCACACTGCAGTTGAATGAGGAGCAAATCTGACTTACTTTTTTTTTTT
>NW_007610803.1:0-223 GCF_000523025.1 Cynoglossus semilaevis | reverse complement strand
AAGTGGTCAATTTCACAGTAGTCCAATGCACTGTTATTCCAGCAGCCAACACACAAGTACAGTACAGTTGCATTTGTTGCCATTCAGATGTTTGTGTGTGTTTGTAGTATGCAAAGAGCCTCCGTACAAAGTGGAAGAGTCGGGCTACGCAGGCTTCCTTATGCCGATTGAAGTTTATTTCAAGAACAAGGTAAGACCAATTGACAAACAGCCGGGGATTTAA
>NW_007610802.1:0-223 GCF_000523025.1 Cynoglossus semilaevis | reverse complement strand
TTTTAAGCTGCAGTGACTCCTTGTGGTGTTTATTCTGTCTGTTCACCCACACAGTGTTTAGTCTGTTTGACTTGAAACCTAGATTTTTTATAATCTTGTTGTGTCTCGGTCTGGTCAGAGGTTGGTCATCTGGCTTTCAGAGTATCAACTGTATACAACACCAGTACAGCAGTACTTCGTTGTTCACCTCAGTACACAGACATATAGTAAAAAAAGACTCACT
>NW_007610801.1:0-223 GCF_000523025.1 Cynoglossus semilaevis | reverse complement strand
AGGCCGCTGCCATCGATGCTTTGCTGCGATCCTCTCTGTTGTCAGTCCGTGTTGTTGCCTGTGTGAGTGGATGTGGCTGTAACTCTGGGTGTGTGCTGTGTGACATCACAGTCAGAGAATCTCCGCTTTTGAGTAGCTGTGAGTGAAGAGCCTCGGGAAAGAAGCTGCTTTGACTGTGCTGCTCATGCATGTATGTGCATGCTGTTGAGGGCGGTGTGGGTGT
>NW_007610800.1:0-223 GCF_000523025.1 Cynoglossus semilaevis | reverse complement strand
GTTTGTCTTTTTTTATGCGGCTGAATCACAGACGGTGAATCACTCACAGAGCAGCACGCTGTTGCTCTCTCTGCGGGACTCAGTCTTCTCAGGTCTGTGTCAAACACATTCATTTTCTCAACCAGACAGCAGAGGGCGGTCTCCGTTGCCTCTCCAACCTTCTCATACACACCCTTGGCCTGGAATACACACACAGACATAAACAAACAAACAAACACACACA
>NW_007610799.1:0-223 GCF_000523025.1 Cynoglossus semilaevis | reverse complement strand
CTCTCTGCCTCTCTCTCTCTCTCTCCTTGACAAGGCATGTTTTTATTTGAAACTCTAAAATTCATTGAGATAAATGTGTTTTGTTACTTAATAAAATATACTTGACATCCTGAAGATTTCTTTCCGCTAAAAGGCAGTTTGTTGCCAAAGTACTTGCTCAGTGTGTCCTGCTGTACAAGGTATTACTGATGTCATTTGTAAACCATGTATTAAACTAATATAT
>NW_007610798.1:0-223 GCF_000523025.1 Cynoglossus semilaevis | reverse complement strand
CTTGGACGTGAAGAGATCTCCAGGGTTTCCCATAAACATCGGCAGAGGAAACAGAACTGAACGACGTTTTATTGTTTTTTATTTTGAAAAGAGCATAAAAATGGGAGACAAAGAAGAAAGTGTCGGTCACACGGTCGATTCTTGTTCATTAAATACGTCATCGACAAATTATACACTGAAGGGGGCGCTACTGTTATGGAGTATAAGTCACACCAGTGCCCTC
>NW_007610797.1:0-223 GCF_000523025.1 Cynoglossus semilaevis | reverse complement strand
CCAAATAAAGATATGAATCAGAGAGATAATATGATATGTTTCTGTTAAAAGAACAGAGTGAAAAGGGATTTGAGTTTTAGTTAAAATGGAGAAAGAATCCCTGTCCTCTGTAGGGGGTGCTATAAACACAATGTTAATACCCTGCTTTTTTGGCCCGTAGTTAAACGCTGCTGATTAAGTCTTGTGAGTTAAAGTGTTTTTTTATTTGGAGAAAATATTAAAT
>NW_007610796.1:0-223 GCF_000523025.1 Cynoglossus semilaevis | reverse complement strand
ATTTTATTTTACCACAAGTCCGTTTAGTAGTAATGCAGTAAATGAACGCACAGTTAGCTCCAATTAAAACTTCCGGAAGAGTCACGTGACGCTGTCGTCATAAGCTGTCAGCTGTCTGCGAAGAAGGACTTCCTGTTTACTATGTAACGTGGTGCACGCTGACTTTGGTTGCGGCGGTGAGGTGTTTAAGTGGTAGCAGAATAGCCGTCGGAACGCTGAAGGC
>NW_007610795.1:0-223 GCF_000523025.1 Cynoglossus semilaevis | reverse complement strand
AAAAAAAAAAACAAAACAGAAGAGACCCCGGTGGTGGAGGAGAAGGAAGAGGAGGACAGAGGGCAGGAGTCAAATGATCAGACCAGGGTCTGGTTCGTGTAGTTGTTCCAGACAATGATGGAGAACAGGAACAAACGCGTGAAGAAATACTAGAGTTTTCTAGAACCGATGTCTAATTTTCAACATTTTTTAAATTAATTAGTAACAGTATATATCATTAACA
>NW_007610794.1:0-223 GCF_000523025.1 Cynoglossus semilaevis | reverse complement strand
ACACATTTACTGAAAAAAGGAAAATCACTAAAGTTCTACTCCTGTCACTCTGTCAATAAAGTTTGTGCTTGGATGTTTAGAAGAGTGGAGATGTCTGGCAGTGTTGACTTCTGTACACTCACACATTTACACAGTGGGCGTCAGCAGTAAGCATGGCTTCAAGGAAAATGTCAAGAAAAATAAGATTAGAACCAAATCCAAGAATGAGCTGGAAATAAGACAA
>NW_007610793.1:0-223 GCF_000523025.1 Cynoglossus semilaevis | reverse complement strand
AAGTCGCTTTGGAATACAAGTCGCAGGACCAGCCAGACTATTATGAACACGTGTCACGTGTACGCCAGAAAATACAGTACGTGGTCTCTGTGACCAGTGACGCTGTTGAAGCAGAATGTGTGGCAGATGCCATGTATTGGAAGAGTAATTAGACGGAATGACTTGGTGACCGGTGTATGACGACGCTGCTGCTGCTGCACATGTGATCATCTCTCTCTCTCTC
>NW_007610792.1:0-223 GCF_000523025.1 Cynoglossus semilaevis | reverse complement strand
TTTTTTTTTTTGGAACCATTTTCAGCAGCGAGCTGTGAAAACACCGTTAATCAGTCACGACTCCCACCGTCAGTCGCTGCTGACCCAAATGTTAATTAGGATTATTCTAATTGGATTTTTGGGTCCAATTTCACACACAGTCTTTCAAACTATCAGAAAGTACCAACTGTTGGAGGCATTAACTCAAAAAACAAAAAAGTAAAAACTTTAGTGTCATTTTTTT
>NW_007610791.1:0-223 GCF_000523025.1 Cynoglossus semilaevis | reverse complement strand
TGCATACAAAGGAAGTCACAAGTTTCTGAGGCGAATTGGAAAAAAAAAAGTTTTTTTCATGTTTGCTGTAATTATTTTTAATGGTTGAGAAGCCTAATGAAAATTACTAAAATAATTTCCCATATTAATAATTCCAAAATTTGGATTAATCACCAATCTAAAGGTGTACATATGTACATAAACATAGAAAAGTATTTTTTTTAAATAAATGGATGAATCTGCT
>NW_007610790.1:0-223 GCF_000523025.1 Cynoglossus semilaevis | reverse complement strand
GAAACTGAATCTAAACTGAGGACATTGAACCCATCATGTCTGATGAGAACATTTTATCTTTTTTATTTCCAACTAGTTTTGCATGATACAAAGGAGCTGGAGCTGTGGCTCATCGGTTCTAGGGAACTGACAGTTGACCGGGGAAACCAGTAAAGCCAGTCTGAGTCCGGACGTAACCAAATCTGTACCAGCACCTCAGGTAGAGACTCTCAAAACAAAAAAA
>NW_007610789.1:0-223 GCF_000523025.1 Cynoglossus semilaevis | reverse complement strand
TTTACCGCTTTACTGATTAAATCTTTATCATCTTATCAGATCCTTTATTTGATGATGCGATAAAAGGTTTTATTCCCATCATTATTATAATGATAAGTAATACAGAAGAAAACCAAAAGTTGTATTATTGCTTAGATATACAGTATCTTCAGCAGAACTCTTCATCTGTGGGGCCTATAACAAACGGATCAACGTGCAGTGTTTGGTGTTTGCCAACATATTG
>NW_007610788.1:0-223 GCF_000523025.1 Cynoglossus semilaevis | reverse complement strand
TTTTTTTTTTTGCTGATTCTAAAAAATGAAAATGTAACAAACTTTCTAAACAGTTTTGTGGCTATCTTAAACCATAAGAAGTTAATTTATCTCTGTGACTGTAACTATTTTTAACTATTGACATGCTCTTAGATTTAGCATCAACCATTATTTTGGCTAATATAAAGCTACCTGTCTACTGTACTTGTGTTGCTTGTTGTTAGCTAGCTGTCTTAAAGCTAAT
>NW_007610787.1:0-223 GCF_000523025.1 Cynoglossus semilaevis | reverse complement strand
GTTTGACACCCCTGGTTTAGACTAAATGCACGTTATATTTATATTTATTCAGTGATATGGACCGTTCTTAATATTCTTCCTCCACGTCTGTGTGTTCGTCTGCGTGGGAGAACAGGAGATCAGACCTCGTCCACGCTGCTCACATTCTCTCATTGTCTTTTCTCTTAGACAATGTTGTTGATTCTCCAGTGACGGGCGTTTACTTTTTATAGCAGTGACTCTG
>NW_007610786.1:0-223 GCF_000523025.1 Cynoglossus semilaevis | reverse complement strand
GAAGTACATTTTTTCACTGCGGCCCAGAACCAAATAACTTATGGACCAACACTGGTCCCCGGACCGGGGTTTGGGAACCCTTTGATCTAAATTGTCCCGTGGTGCATAGATATACAGGAAAGACGAATTAGACTCATGAAAAGACTGGATTCTCTCCTAATTTTAAGAAAAGGTCAAAGGTCACACAGGAAACAGAAGAGCAGCCTTCAGCTTCAAAATAAAA
>NW_007610785.1:0-223 GCF_000523025.1 Cynoglossus semilaevis | reverse complement strand
AACCAGAACAGTTCTCAGAAGAGTGGAAGAAACAGTGAAGAAGGTAGAACTTATGAGAAGAAAACCTAGAGCAAACAGGAGAAAAACCTAAAGTCCAACCAACATCTGTGGAGTGAACTGAAGACCAGGGTCCACGACAGAAGACCATCAAGAAGTTCAGAGATTCACCAAAGAAGAAAGGGCTCGGAGACTTTGGAATACTGGTCCAAATACTGGTCCAAAT
>NW_007610784.1:0-223 GCF_000523025.1 Cynoglossus semilaevis | reverse complement strand
GATGAAAACTGAAATATAAATATATACTGTATTCCAGGATTCCCCAATGTACTTTTTCCTTATATATTTTATTCAAAGAGAATCCACGAATAACTATTTACTTTACTGATTTAAAGATAATCTGGGAATATTTAAAAACAATGTCACTGAAACTACAACAAAAACTAACAAAAGTCTAAAGAAATTATCCTTAATAATAATTCAACAATCAGCATAGTGCTAC
>NW_007610783.1:0-223 GCF_000523025.1 Cynoglossus semilaevis | reverse complement strand
TGTATCCTCATTTTCGGGCAAGTTTTCCCTAGAATTTACATGTTAATAAGGAGAGAATCGTACCCTTTAATTCTTATGGGCTCTGCTTATTTCGCATGCATTAATACTGGAGCTGCTGACTTGGCTCTTCCTCTGAATACAAAATAGGACACACATATTAAGTCTCATATATTTACAGGATTGATGCCACGGGAGATTGTCTGAGAGTGAGATGAAAAGGCTG
>NW_007610782.1:0-223 GCF_000523025.1 Cynoglossus semilaevis | reverse complement strand
TTTTTTTTCACAGGGCTGGAACAAAGGTGTCGTCTTCATCAATGGTAAGAACCTTGGACGTTACTGGTCCAGAGGTCCACAGCAAACTCTCTATCTACCAGGACCATGGCTACACACGGGAGAAAACCAGGTACTTTTCTATAGTCATACTGTGCAGTATTGTTTTTATATATTTCAGCATATAAATTGTTCAAATATATAATTGGAGCGCGTTGGAGAAAGA
>NW_007610781.1:0-223 GCF_000523025.1 Cynoglossus semilaevis | reverse complement strand
TCAGCATCAACTGAACCTGAAGGTGGCACTAACCAACATTTTACCCCCAAAAAAGTCTTCTAGCTTTATGAGAGTGTCATTAGTCTCATTTATACACTTTTTAATGAAAATAAAAATAAAAAAACCTGTAAGTTTGTTCCCTGAAAAGTCTTGAGCTCTGAGGAGCAGTTAGTGCTAACAGTTTAGCATAAATGCAAAACTCACAAACCCACAAGTTTAGCAG
>NW_007610780.1:0-223 GCF_000523025.1 Cynoglossus semilaevis | reverse complement strand
AGTAGAGTTTTGCAACAGAAAACTGCATGAATCCAAAAGTTTAAAATTATCACCTAAACCAGGACTGGGCGAAATCTTTGGCTCACAGGCCAAAATGAGGTTCGAAATCTGTCTTACAGGGACCGGTTCAGTATTGGTTAGAGGTAGAATGCTGAGTGAAGTACTTTGAAATAAATATACAAGAATAAACATAAACAAAAAAAGATAATTTGGCAGATTTGAT
>NW_007610779.1:0-223 GCF_000523025.1 Cynoglossus semilaevis | reverse complement strand
TCCTTGGATCCCTTTCCTCTTAAGTCTGACTGTATTTTCATCTAAGATTTCTTGTACAATGTCGATGCCTTCATACTTAGGCTTTACTGCAGTAGAAGTGGAGGGTTGATCTCGTGCTTTCACCCACACCCTTTGTCCTACTTTGAATGGTAAAGCCTGGCAAGAGCCTTCCTTCAGGAAGCCACGACTCCGCCCTACTGTCTCTGAGTCAAAGGGGCGTTGA
>NW_007610778.1:0-223 GCF_000523025.1 Cynoglossus semilaevis | reverse complement strand
GATAAGCTAACGGCGTGCTAGCTGCTGACGGGTCCCCACGGTGACAGCTCAGGTGGATTTCCGTCTTCATCTCCACTGTTTGATTCCCTCCCTCCGTCCAGATTAACCTTTACGGCCTTAATAAACGGTCCGTATTGACATGAAAGGGATGGAAGGACGCCGCAGCAATGCCTTATGGGAAAGGGAATGCACTCCAGCCCAGAGACGAGCTCCTCTCCGCTCC
>NW_007610777.1:0-223 GCF_000523025.1 Cynoglossus semilaevis | reverse complement strand
CCCTGCCTCTGACATTGTTATGTAACCAATCATAAATTGACTACATTATCAAATAAACAAACTGGAAAGGCCATATGATAATCACAAGAGAGTAATGTACAGAGCTCGGTGACATCACTGTGACAGCCTCTGACAATGGAACAACATTACATGTGGAATCATAAGAGATAAATCCATGCCTTGGTATCTTTGGGTTTGCAGGTCATAATAACTTCTCTCTTTC
>NW_007610776.1:0-223 GCF_000523025.1 Cynoglossus semilaevis | reverse complement strand
TGTTATTAAGGCAGGATATGAAGAGCTGGAGGTGTTAACAACAGCCTGGGTTATTACACTCCCTGGTCGCCTGTTTCACTGACAAACTGAGAGTGTGTGTGGAGTGCAGTGTGTTGTATGATTATTTTCAGAATTCATTTTTTTTAGTATAGCCTAAAAGCACAATTTCTGTTGATGTACTTGGCACTTTGGCACTGACATGGAAATGAAATAATACATTCAT
>NW_007610775.1:0-224 GCF_000523025.1 Cynoglossus semilaevis | reverse complement strand
TTTTTTTTTATCTCAAACATGAGCATTTAGCATTAGCATAAAGCACATTGTGTCCAGCTATGCTGTTTTTTGTTGTCTATGCCACACCCTTCTGCACCAGCCGTATGGAAACTACTGTGCTTAAGCAGTAATACTGCTTAACATCCTTAATACTTAGTATTTGGTAAATGGCCTTGAGTTTAAATATGTAATAGTGCAATATAAATCTGTTTCTAACTGACACG
>NW_007610774.1:0-224 GCF_000523025.1 Cynoglossus semilaevis | reverse complement strand
AATAAAAAATTGTTTCTCACCCTCGTCCCCATTAGGGATTTCCTTAATTGTCCCTCAACTTTCCCTTTTCTCTGGTCCATAATGTAGCAGTTAGCAAAACTGCCTTGCAAGTAGTGTGCAGAGAGTCCTGGGTTTGGTTCCAAGAGGAACTGCATATCCCTAATGGCATCGCCCATGTGGCAGCCTGTGTTATTTAAAAAGACTCACATTGTAAATTTCCTCAT
>NW_007610773.1:0-224 GCF_000523025.1 Cynoglossus semilaevis | reverse complement strand
AACATGATACTAATATCTACAATGTTGAAATAAGCATCTAAAAAAGAACTGTAGTAAGTCAAATGGAATTATTTGAAACATTCAGCGCATCTGAAAAAATGTTTAAGTCATATAGAAAGAATAATAATTAGTGGAAAAAATATTTTAGGCCACCCCATTAAAATTCCAGACCAGACCTTGAGGTGTCACAAAAACACAGGTTTAAGTAGATATCTCCAAATGTT
>NW_007610772.1:0-224 GCF_000523025.1 Cynoglossus semilaevis | reverse complement strand
TCAACCAGCGCCGCTCTCCCTGTGTGTCCTATGGTAATCTTCCAATCATTTTCCTGGTCGTTGATCAGAAGTAATAGGAAGGAGATATCGCAGTTATAAAATTTGGTTTCTGACCCACAGCGATCATGTTCTGTTTTTAGTTCTGCAAAACCGGTGTTGTTTACTCACTGCATGCATGATGTATTTAATTTTCCATAATTTAAATATCCCAGTCTGTATGCAGC
>NW_007610771.1:0-224 GCF_000523025.1 Cynoglossus semilaevis | reverse complement strand
TTCTTTTTTTTTTCCTGAGCACAGGGTAAGAAGGAGTTGCAAGTCTCACTATTTCAAACCCTGGTTTTACTGATGTTCAATGAGGGAGAGGAGTTCACACTGGAGGAGATCAAACTGGCCACGGGAATAGGTTGGTTCTTCCTCATCTGATGTTTTATGCTTGGCTAATCTGATGATAAAGCCAGACCAGGATAACTATTAGGCTTCTCTTTTCTTTCTTGAAC
>NW_007610770.1:0-224 GCF_000523025.1 Cynoglossus semilaevis | reverse complement strand
CCGGGAATCAAACCGCTGACCTTCAAGTGAGGCAGAGTCACACAGACCCTGGGCCGTTATTGAAATGAAGGGTAATGGTAACAGAGACATCACAGGTCAAAGGTCGCGCTGTTGTAAAGTTTAATGGACGACGGGTGGACGTGTGTGAGACGTGTGTGTCTCAGTGAAGACCTGGACCATTAACTCCTCAAGGCTGCAAACACCTCACACACACACACACACAC
>NW_007610769.1:0-224 GCF_000523025.1 Cynoglossus semilaevis | reverse complement strand
CCTCTTTGGAAAAACAAATCAGATTCATCTTCATATTTAATGAAATCCAATTTTACAAAACTTTTCCTAAACATTAAGTGTTTTTTTATTTTTAAAATTAACGGACCTGATTGAAACTCCAGACAGGCCGGGTTGGCCCATGGGTCATATGTTTGCCATCCCTGTACTAGGGTGACAAACGTTTTATTCTGACGTAACATCCTGCAAATACCAAAAAATAAAAT
>NW_007610768.1:0-224 GCF_000523025.1 Cynoglossus semilaevis | reverse complement strand
TGCTACTTTCCTCAGGATTTGGGTTAAGAAGCTGAAGCTCAGGCTCCAGAGTTGATTACAGCTCAGGGATCAGCAGCTGAGGTTTAGGACCGAGACCAAGACTGAGACTGAGTCGAGGCTGCAGATCTGAAAACACCAAGACTGGAGCAGCCAGACTCATCCACCCAAACTGAGGAGCTGTTAAAGGGACAGTCGGCTCTTTTTTCCGGTCCTCATTGAAGCTG
>NW_007610767.1:0-224 GCF_000523025.1 Cynoglossus semilaevis | reverse complement strand
TTTTTTTTAATTTTCTTTTTTTAATTCACCTGGACTTTTCCTCCAGTGACCTGTTAAAGTGACTGCCATCCAAAAAGCCTGCCCAGCACAGGTTTCTACATGAACCCACAGGTTAAAAGCTAGAATCAGGGTGGCCACCATTTGAAAGTCAAACGTCCAGGTCAACATAGACCCATAAAAACACTTTTTCCTTGTCCTCGTCAACACTAAAAGGACAGGTTGTT
>NW_007610766.1:0-224 GCF_000523025.1 Cynoglossus semilaevis | reverse complement strand
AAGTGGTGTTTAAATTAAAGCGAAGTTAAAGTGAACCAGCACTACGGTTTGGAACAACTATTTCATGTGAAGCATTGCAACTGACACATTAGGTGCCATAAAGTATGTGGTTGCAACTCACAGACTGCCGCGTGTGATTCCTCTGCTTGCAAGTCAGGTGTGCTAAGCAGTTGTACGTGTCGATTCAATGTACTTTTGTAGTGTAAAATCTGGTCTTATTTAGT
>NW_007610765.1:0-224 GCF_000523025.1 Cynoglossus semilaevis | reverse complement strand
AACAAAATCCATATTAAGAATAACGTTATCTAACATGTAGATAATACATGATTAACATGATTAAAAAATGGTTCATAAACCATTGCAAGCTACTGTTAAAATAAATTCACCAAAACTAAAGAAGTCACAATGTCTGTGCTGTTTGCACGGGCAGGAAACGCTCTCAGAATGCATCTGTAACCTCAAACACCATCTCAATTATGTCGTATCACAGTTTTTGCTCT
>NW_007610764.1:0-224 GCF_000523025.1 Cynoglossus semilaevis | reverse complement strand
CATGGTGTAAATCAAGTCACTGTTGGGAAGTATTTGTGTCACAGGGAGAGTCAAACCTTAAGGCAGTATTGTAGTGGTGAATCGCCTCATCGTGCCGACCACTGTCTTTCAGGAAATTGCCATAGTTGTAGTGAACTTTAGCATTGTGAGGCAATGTCTGGATTCCAGACCTGAAATAAGAGAAAAAGAAGAGAATAATACGTTAAAAAAAGGTTAAAATAAAC
>NW_007610763.1:0-224 GCF_000523025.1 Cynoglossus semilaevis | reverse complement strand
TGTGTGTGTGGTGTTAAGTGAGGCTCCGAGGCTCTACAGACAGGCGGAGGACAAGCAGCAGTGTCTCTTCTCCCGGTGACGGAGACGAGGACTCTTTTCATATAAGGTGCAGCTTATGGTCCAGCACATTCTGGGGATAAATTAGCACCATTGTTAAAACCTCCTCACACGGGAGGGCTACCATCTGAGGAGTTGCACCTAGGGGTACGTCATGGGAGCGCAAC
>NW_007610762.1:0-224 GCF_000523025.1 Cynoglossus semilaevis | reverse complement strand
TGGACGGTCTCTTATACCCTGCTACGCACTTTGACCTCTACAGCCTGGACCATCTGCAAGAGGATGACAGAGAGAGTGACAAGTGGGTTTTTAACATCTATTTGACTGACTTTACATCAGATCAGTTTTTCACCTTGACCTTTAACCTTGATTTCTCTGCCTCTTATATTTTCTACAGAGCTCACGATGGAATGCCAAAGGCCATCAGAAGGTAGTCCTGCATG
>NW_007610761.1:0-224 GCF_000523025.1 Cynoglossus semilaevis | reverse complement strand
GATGTTCCTCTTCCAGTTTGTCAACTACTACTCCTCGTGCTTTTACGTAGCGTTCTTCAAAGGCAAATTCGTGGGCTATCCTGGCGACTACAAATACATGTTTGGTAGATGGAGAAAACTGAGGAACGAGGAGGTGAGTTTACTCGTCCACAGACGTCCTGTCTTTATTTTTGACAGAGTGTTGGTAGAAAAGGAGTAAAGGAAAAGGCGATGGACGGTCTGCT
>NW_007610760.1:0-224 GCF_000523025.1 Cynoglossus semilaevis | reverse complement strand
TTTTTAGAATCTTATTTGAAGATTTTTGTTTCTTCCAATTGCGTCTGTTGTAGATGGAGCATTACCTCCCTTTTAGACTGCTCATCCAAAATCACCACAGGTGTCCACACTTTCTTCACTTGGTACAGTAGCTACTATTTAAATGAGGCTAAGGTGATCCATGTAAACTGAAAACATTAACATTAACAGACTTTATATATATGATATGCAATGTAGTACTGATC
>NW_007610759.1:0-224 GCF_000523025.1 Cynoglossus semilaevis | reverse complement strand
CCTGACCCTGAGTTATTTTGTTTTTGGTATTGGATAGTGACAGACCTTATATTCTGCTAACTCACTAATATCCCATAATGCTTTGCCTCTGTCCCAGCTTTTTTTGGTTTCTGTCATACATTTCTTATATGTTTATGTTCAACAGATAGGTTTGTTAGTTAAAAAAAATCTGTTAAACATGATTTAACTAATTGTGGATCTCAGTCTTTATTGTATTTTTTTTT
>NW_007610758.1:0-224 GCF_000523025.1 Cynoglossus semilaevis | reverse complement strand
CAGCTGTTTATTACCTCCAGCTGTCTAAAGCCATAGTCTGGATCCTGATCCTTAAGTTGGAATAGCAGGGATGAACTAGTCAGATAAATTATGTAATAGATTCCAATATGCTCAACGGTACTTTGGTCAAATAGACCATATAAAGAATTTAATTTGCTATTTTTAGCTGCTTATATTTTGTGTACCCTAAACGTTTACATTAACTTTTGCAGAATATTTGACAT
>NW_007610757.1:0-224 GCF_000523025.1 Cynoglossus semilaevis | reverse complement strand
CTGTGGGAAAGTTGTTTGGAACGACGATCCTAATGTTTAATTTCCAGTGGGTTTTTTAATTCTTAATTTTTTTTGTTTATATTTTCTATTTCAGATACAGCTTTACTAGAGCTTTTGCAAAGGCCTGTCGTGCTACATTAGCGTCCTGCTACAAGCTAACCTATGCCAGTGTTGCCCAAACGTTTTTTTGTTCTGGGGACCTTCGCGACCCAAGTCAATAGACA
>NW_007610756.1:0-224 GCF_000523025.1 Cynoglossus semilaevis | reverse complement strand
GGTTTTTTTTTTCCTTTACAGAAGTAACTGGTTCACGTTTCTAATTCCATGGTCATTTTAGGAGTGTGCTAACAATGCTAGCTTATCCTCCTTCAAATACGGCTAAGTCAACACCCTGGGAAGGTTGTAGGAAGGACAACACTGACAACATTAGTATATTTGACAAATTCCATACATATTGACAGTTGTATAAGACAACAATACTCGCTAATGACGCTATTGCT
>NW_007610755.1:0-224 GCF_000523025.1 Cynoglossus semilaevis | reverse complement strand
ATGGGACACGTCCAACTTTCATCACGAGAGCTGAAAAACTGACATTTTAAATTTTCCCATGAGCTGTGCTTTATCTTCTCACCCACGGAGAAAAACCTGCAGATTGGAAAGTCACGCCATTTAACACTGTAGACCTGCTGTTCTCAACCTGTGGCTCAAGAACCCCATGCAGCACTTCAAAGGCCGCGACAGCTGCTAAAGTGCAGATGATTTTGTTTTTTTTT
>NW_007610754.1:0-224 GCF_000523025.1 Cynoglossus semilaevis | reverse complement strand
AGGAAGGAAGGCCTCTGTGCAAACAAGAAATGTGAATGAGCATGACTTCAATCAATTCAATAATAAAAAAGTGGAGGACATCCCATAAATATGGCCTTGTAAATTTACAGGAGACATTGATGAACTTCTAGAGTCCACAGTCTGTGACTGAAGACCAACACATCTGTACACAGTTGTTATAAATTCACAGTAGAGGTTAAAGTCTAATATTGTAAAAAATAATA
>NW_007610753.1:0-224 GCF_000523025.1 Cynoglossus semilaevis | reverse complement strand
ATCTCCTCAATTGCAGCAATTTTCTGTCAAACTATTTGAGTCATAAAAACCTGTTGTTAGATCTGAGACATGTATTCTGCCCCCTGCTGGATTAGCGTTATAGTACTTGGTGTTTAATACCCAAATCTATTTTTTCATCAACACACTCCTGCCTTTGATCAATCATGTTCAACATTGTAACATTAAAAACTACAAACTGTGACAAACGACAAACGACAAACGAC
>NW_007610752.1:0-224 GCF_000523025.1 Cynoglossus semilaevis | reverse complement strand
ATTTTAACATTTTAGCCTTTATGCATGCCTTTAACATGTAATTTATCTTAGTTCACACAAATGCTCCGTCTATCTGCTCTTGACCTGCCCCCCCTGTTCAGTTTTAGGACAATTGTGGCCTGTAGGGCAAAAAGCTTGCCCATGCTTGATATAGTGGGAGGTTGATTTGGATTAATTGACTGATCTGAATTTGAAGGACAGTTGTCATTACTGGTATTTAATTC
>NW_007610751.1:0-224 GCF_000523025.1 Cynoglossus semilaevis | reverse complement strand
TTCCAACCTTAGCTAAATCATTACATTAGTTATTTAGTAATAGTATCTCAATGCTGAACCAAAAACCAGAACTGAGTCATGTCGTGCCGTTTTTCATCAATTTGAAACCTCACCGCTGCTTTATGTTCCTTTGTATGTATTTTTATGTATTTGGTATGCAAAGCAGCAAAAGTCTTCACTTTGATACCAAAAGTAGACCGGCTTTGATGTAGGATGCAGAGAGA
>NW_007610750.1:0-224 GCF_000523025.1 Cynoglossus semilaevis | reverse complement strand
AAAAAAAATTTTAAAAAAAATTTCAAAAAAACTTTCAAAAAAAATTAAAAAATTAATTTTTTTTTAAATTTTTTTCAAATGTTTAAAAAAAAAATTTCAAAAAAAAATTTCAAAAATGTTTTTTTCAAAAAATAATTTTTTTTCAAAAAATTTCAAAAAACATTTTTAACCCACATTTTTCTTAAACTGACCAATTTGAAGGCCAAAGAGGAGATGTATGGATG
>NW_007610749.1:0-224 GCF_000523025.1 Cynoglossus semilaevis | reverse complement strand
TGTTAAAAGCGAGATAAAACTGTTGTTGTTTTATTGTTTTTTAAGTGTAATTTTGTCTCTTTTAAATTATTATTAAATTATATAACACAAGTCCGTCTAATAAATATTTCTTTTTTTCTCACATTAAAAAAAACAAAACAAACTTTAACCCTTTCATGGACGATTAATCGTTTGGTTTAATCCACTCCTTCGGTCTGTTTACCTGCAGGAATTAAGAGGAGAAT
>NW_007610748.1:0-224 GCF_000523025.1 Cynoglossus semilaevis | reverse complement strand
TTTTTGCTTCGTCCAAAAGGGTTTTCATGTAATGATCGTTTCCTAGCTTCAACAAAGTAGAGATCTTCTTTTGCTCAGTACATGGTAATGAATATTGTTTGATATAGTTGGTATTCCTTGTGTGTGAAGTGGAATTTTGTCTGGCATTATAAATCCGACCAATACTGAACTTGACCACCAGTCAAATTTTGTACCTTATTTACCCTGTGAGCCGTAGGTTTTCC
>NW_007610747.1:0-224 GCF_000523025.1 Cynoglossus semilaevis | reverse complement strand
AAAAAAAAAAAAAAACTGTGACAACAGTCATTGTTATGTAGATGTACAGACAGAGTCGATGATGTCACCAGTTATGCTACTGAGCCTGAGTCTGCTTGTACCAACCAGCTGTCAGTCACTCCCTTATGAGTGTGAGCTACCCACAAAAAACCATTTCATCAAGCATTACAGACCAATAACCTTGTACAGGAGAAAATCTAGAATTAGTATCACAACAAACGTCA
>NW_007610746.1:0-224 GCF_000523025.1 Cynoglossus semilaevis | reverse complement strand
CTCAGGACCTGTAGACCACCGACCAAAACCTGGTTCCGGTCCTGGTTCATAAGTGACACCTGAGAGTATTCAATTCAAATGGCGCAATGTACAAATAATATGCAGTACAACGTGGTACTCTGGTATACAGTATTTTGCCTATAGAAACTTGTACTATATATAGTATTGTCTATTCAGTCAGTCTCACATGGTACTGTATATATAGAGATAGTTATACAGTATTT
>NW_007610745.1:0-224 GCF_000523025.1 Cynoglossus semilaevis | reverse complement strand
GGGAGGGGGGGGTCCTGACCCTTTAATAAGAAACTCTTTAAGACTATTATTCATCCTCAAAGTCATTAATAATAATAATAATAAAAATCTGACTCAGTTTTTCTTCTCCTGCATTTCCTAACCCTAACACTTGGTGGTGTAACTGGGTTTGTTTCTCTGTGAGGTGACTGGTTAAACGCTCCATTAGAGGGGTCTCACTGATGAATGAAAAGACCTTCACCCCC
>NW_007610744.1:0-224 GCF_000523025.1 Cynoglossus semilaevis | reverse complement strand
TGCTGTAACTTCAGATTTGCTTCGTATGTTTGCGGTACATCAACTGTCTGATCATTTTTCCCAGGCCTTGATAATCAGAGCAGCAATGCTGTCCAGATGTAGGCTGTTTAGCTGGACATTTCCCTCCCAAATTTTATTCCAATTTTAAGTCCAAGATATCCATTAAAAAATATTTCAACCGCATTTTAGAACACATGTACTGTATTTATATACAGTATATATGT
>NW_007610743.1:0-224 GCF_000523025.1 Cynoglossus semilaevis | reverse complement strand
ACTACTGTGTTCCAGGCACAGTAGGTCTGAACAGGTCATTAGAACAGGAATATTTAATTACAATAAATATGCTTAACTGGCCTGCAAGATGTTAGATAATTTAAAAATATATAGGTATTATTATAGGAGATTAGCCGTTATTAGCAAACTAGAACAATCGCTGTCCTCGATCGTTAATCTACAACAATTTCTGTATGAAAAAAAACTTAATATGAGAGTTGTTA
>NW_007610742.1:0-224 GCF_000523025.1 Cynoglossus semilaevis | reverse complement strand
AGTCCTTTGAGTTCATATTGTACCACCAATAAGTAGGCTTGTGCAGATAATCTTTCTTTTTACAAACCGATGCCAGTATGAGTATTTTTATTTGTGCTTGCTGATAGTTCTTTAGTTAAATTTTAACTGTACGATTAGTTTTAAGGCAGTGATGTATACTGTAGGTGGCCTAGCTGTGATTGTCAATTTAAAAAAAACAAACACTGTCTCCAGATTTCACTGGA
>NW_007610741.1:0-224 GCF_000523025.1 Cynoglossus semilaevis | reverse complement strand
AAAGCACAGGACTCAAGTATGACAGCAACCTAGTGCGGGGAGTGTTTCTACACTCACTTTACCAGGGAATGCATGAGAAATTTTCATATATTAGACAAGACATCAAAGCTCACATGACCAATATGAGTATCACTGATGATTTCTATTTAGAACTGATAACCAGGTCCGTTAGCGAAGACAATGAGAGACAGAACCGTTTGGGGCAGACACACAGACAAAAGGCT
>NW_007610740.1:0-224 GCF_000523025.1 Cynoglossus semilaevis | reverse complement strand
AGTACTACTGTAGTACTACTGTAGTACAGTAGTGAGGTCCCTGTCCTACGTCTCAGGCAGAGTCAGAGTGGAGTCAGTGCAGTGAGTGGACTGAGGCCTGATGATGTCACAGCTGTGACATCATCAGGCCTCAGTCCACTCACTGCACTGACTCCACTCTGACTCTGCCTGAGACGTAGGACAGGGACCTCACTACTGTACTACAGTAGTACTACAGTAGTACT
>NW_007610739.1:0-224 GCF_000523025.1 Cynoglossus semilaevis | reverse complement strand
GGTTTTTTTTAAGATTAGAAAGTAAAAGTTTTGAGTGTGTGTATTCTTCTGTCACCTTCTCTTAGCCACACTAAGGAAAAAGAAAGGTGGTAAGTCACTGAGAGCATGTTTACCTCTGATTCTACTCATGAGAGCTTTATGTCACTTGGTTTAATTTTAACAAAAATAATTGATGGCTGCTTTGGCTTTCAGTTAAAAACACAAAAACTAGTTCATGTTTTGTT
>NW_007610738.1:0-224 GCF_000523025.1 Cynoglossus semilaevis | reverse complement strand
TAACTGTATACTCCAGAGTGACTTATAATCCCGAAAATACAGTAACTAATGACAAAAAAATGCCTCCATTTTAATTCTACCATCACATCATATTACACAATGATTAAGTCAATGATCAAAATGGTAGTTTAAAGTTGAAATGATGTAAGAGGAGCCGCACTGAAACATCAGCAGTTGCTATTGCAAGCATGAACCCGTTATCAGAAGAGCAAAAAAAAAAAAAA
>NW_007610737.1:0-224 GCF_000523025.1 Cynoglossus semilaevis | reverse complement strand
TTTTTTTTTTCACATATGGATTATTTACAAATGAAATCAAGGGTGAAACAAAAAGTTTTTTGGTTTCATCTATACACACATTTTTTTTACATTCTTATACAATGTTAATTTATCATGATTACTTGTGATTGATTGTGAATATTCACGATCAGGCACCAATGATGAAATAGTTCCAACATGAGAAGAAAAAAATAATCTAGAAACGTAGATATACGTAGATAGGT
>NW_007610736.1:0-224 GCF_000523025.1 Cynoglossus semilaevis | reverse complement strand
GTTTTGCTGAAGGGAGCAACCAAAGAGCAGGCATTTAAGATCGGCCATGAGATCGCTGAGGCAGTAACCGCAACCAATCCCAAACCTGTCAAACTGAAGTTTGAAAAGGTACCGTATACTCACTACACGCGTGAACAAAAAATAGCTTCTCGTCAGCCCTCACACATGCAAAAAGAAAAAATGTCTTATTTGAACACTAAGTATATTGATGTAGTCAATTGAAC
>NW_007610735.1:0-224 GCF_000523025.1 Cynoglossus semilaevis | reverse complement strand
CTTCTTTGATTATCCAGTTCCATGACCGTTTAGATAATTAAAAGTTTCACAGTAACACAGTTGAAGTCACTATGATACAGCTGAGGATCAACTGTTCACAGAGTGACACACACTTCAGCTTCCTGTTGGAAGTGTGTGTGTTAAATAAACACATTCGTAGGACCAGGTGAACTCCAGCAGTAGGTGTTTTGTTTGGTGAAACTTTGCTTTAGTGACTGTATTTT
>NW_007610734.1:0-224 GCF_000523025.1 Cynoglossus semilaevis | reverse complement strand
TTAAACAGGCCCAGGTTTCATCCTTTTTGGCAGAGTTAGAGCGAGCTGCAGCCAGGTCAGTTCACCAGTCCATCACCAGATCACACATACCCAAACAATAAACCCAAACAAATAAACAGAGAACACGACACTCCCTAGAGAAAGGCAGTGACCATTAGGGGATCGAACCTCCGATCTTCTTACGGTAAGGCAAAATGACTGACCATTCTGTAACACAGCTTGTT
>NW_007610733.1:0-224 GCF_000523025.1 Cynoglossus semilaevis | reverse complement strand
GGGGGGGGGGGGAGTCAGCAGTGACTGCAGACTGAGAGTAAGAAACAACAAATCCATTCACAACAAACTGGAATCATTTTCTCAGCAATTAAGTTTCTCAGCATTCACATCCCAGATGACCCCATGTGGGGTCGCGACGCCAAGGTTGAAAAACACCATAGTCGGAGGGACCCTGGTCCAGTGCGCCGTTAGCTCGAGGGTCTTTGGTCTGGGATAAATGTGAG
>NW_007610732.1:0-224 GCF_000523025.1 Cynoglossus semilaevis | reverse complement strand
GCTGTGGATCATGAAAAATAAACAAGTCTCTGGGAGCATTTCTGTGATGTTACCTTATCGGGTCACAAGGACAACGATCTGGCACCAATATTTGGGACGAAGAGTTGACCTGCATGTTGACCGGCCCTGCCTGCGGTCCAGATCTGAGGAGTAGAATCAGACAGACAGTGATCACTGACAGGGATCGGTAGAAAAGTAAAATTGTACAAATTAGTATCTTCAGT
>NW_007610731.1:0-224 GCF_000523025.1 Cynoglossus semilaevis | reverse complement strand
TCCCACTCCCCCCCCCGTCCATCTCCATGTTCTACAGTTGGAGTTGAATTACATGGAAATAAATTGGCTGTTTGGATTTCCCTCTGTTCCTCGGAGGTATCTGTGGCTTCAGGGATCAGAGAGTGACACTTTTGTCCTGGAAAAAATAGACGCAGAAAAGTTGACTATTTACGCCAAATGAAACCAAGGTGATATATTGAAAACCATGTGTTTTTATACCATGT
>NW_007610730.1:0-224 GCF_000523025.1 Cynoglossus semilaevis | reverse complement strand
TTCATTCTTTTTGTGTTTAAATCCACAAAATTTTTCCTGCCTATTTTTTATGTTGACGAATTTTATTCTAAGATTATTATTCAATGTTCATTTTGGAATAGAATCACGGGCCGGATTGGACGTTTTGGTGGGCCAGATTCAGCCCGTGGGCCACCAGTTGATGCTCACTGCTCTAGGCAATGGAACAGTGGGTCAGTAAAGAACCCAGTTCTCTGAATTTTTTT
>NW_007610729.1:0-224 GCF_000523025.1 Cynoglossus semilaevis | reverse complement strand
ACTCTTTCCACTTCCTGTTTTTTTTTTGCTTTGTCTTTTTTTCGCCACTTGTCGCCTGCCATCCAGGCCTCAACCCTTACTTTTGACATGGGCGATCAGTGGTATTTTATATCTGTTGCATGTGCAGCGCACACGTCTGACACCAGTGAAGTAACTGTAGCACATCTTCGCTTTATTAGAACGCGTTTATAAACAATCGAAGAATGTTGCGTAAGTCCTGGTCT
>NW_007610728.1:0-224 GCF_000523025.1 Cynoglossus semilaevis | reverse complement strand
CTCTCTCTCTCTCTCTCTCTGTGTGTAAACGTAGACACTGTAGTGTATCAGGTGTTTTACTCCGACTTGTGGCCTCAACGATAACTGCGCTCATACAACGTTTACGACGCAGCTCTGACCGACGGCTTCAATGATTGGTCGACGTACCGTCCAGGTTCAAACGACAGCAACACTGGTCTCTGGTCTCTGACCTCGGCCTGTATATAAATATATATATATATAAA
>NW_007610727.1:0-224 GCF_000523025.1 Cynoglossus semilaevis | reverse complement strand
TACATGTATTTGGATATCAAGAACTTCACCGACTCCCCTGTTGTGCTTTGTCTGTAGTTTACCACCTCCTTTTCACAGCATGACTCCTTCACCTTCTGCTCTGTTTGCTGAAGAAGGAGCGCAGTGGAGCTGCGGAAAGCTCTTAACTCATGCATCCTGCACTTCTGCCTACACCCTTGTCCTCCGTCACCCGGTCGGCTGCCACTGCTCGTCCTGCATTATTG
>NW_007610726.1:0-224 GCF_000523025.1 Cynoglossus semilaevis | reverse complement strand
TTTTTTTCGATCCTCCATGCGATTCGTAAAGTTGTTACGACTTGAAGATTTTCTACTGTAGTGAGATTTTGTTTACTTTTAAAGGGCATAGACCCCGCAGCATCTCCGTATAAGATCGAATATTTCACATTCATTCAGACATTTGCTGCAGCCGCTCTGTTTGTGGTGCAGCCTATCTGCTACGCTAGGAAAGGTTAACACTGCGAGAAGGAAAAAAAAAAAAA
>NW_007610725.1:0-224 GCF_000523025.1 Cynoglossus semilaevis | reverse complement strand
CCAGGAAGAGACATGGACTGTAAACCTTTGTGTTTATTTAGAAACGTCTGTGGGTGTTTGTCTATGGTTCCCCCTGTGGCCACTGTTGTTCCTGCTGTTCTCCTAATACAGGCTCAACCAAGGGTCAGGTTCCATACCAAGGTCACTTCCTGAATCTTTAGAACTGAACCACAGAGGATGTTGATGTGTTGACGTCACCTCTCTGAGCTTTTCTCCATTCACTC
>NW_007610724.1:0-224 GCF_000523025.1 Cynoglossus semilaevis | reverse complement strand
TTTTTTTTTTTTTCTTAATTTGTGGGTGACATCTCTGTCTTTGTTCTGCGCTGTAGCTCTGATTCAGCAGCTGCTGACACCTGCTGAAACACGCCCCGGAGACAGTGGACACTGGGCCAAGAGGCCAAATCTACAGTCTAAAAATACATCTGTGCTGCTGCTCTCACGAACCATAACCTTGGGTTTAGTGAAGAACTGTTAATACCATTAGAAGAAAAAAAAAA
>NW_007610723.1:0-224 GCF_000523025.1 Cynoglossus semilaevis | reverse complement strand
TGTAGGAGGATCAAAGGAAAACAATGCAAAGGTTAAAGGAGACAAGTGAGGACAGGTCTGCTGAGGTTTCAACAGTAAAGGTCGGACTAATATCATATTAGCTTCTCCTCAGCTCTTCCATTCTCTTTCTTTCTCCTTTCTGACCGCTCAGCATACATGCTGGAGTGAAAGGAAATAATGTTCAATGCCGACCGAAGAATATCTGGTAACCTTTTTTTTTTTTT
>NW_007610722.1:0-224 GCF_000523025.1 Cynoglossus semilaevis | reverse complement strand
TGAAAAAACTCCGAAAAGAATATCAAGACTGTCAATCTCAACTTAAACAATGTAATTAAAGCAAAATACGACGAAATATCAAAGCTTGTTGCTTTAGTGTCCTTACCAACCAGTAAGGACAGTCAAGATGGCTGTAGCAGAAGGACCAAAAGTTATGAAATTGGGAGCCCAATAGTAAAAGTGAAAATGTAAAAGTGGGAAATAAAACTGTGTTTTCCACCACC
>NW_007610721.1:0-224 GCF_000523025.1 Cynoglossus semilaevis | reverse complement strand
TTTTTTTTTTTTTTTTTTTTGACGCAGCCCAGTGACCTTTGACGACGTCCGTGGCGGAGTTCACGGAGGTCACAGCTAAAGGTCAAAGTCGTCATCTTGTCCGTTTACGAACATATTTTATTTTTTTTTTCTTATATATCGTGTTCACATTTGTCAACGCAGAATCGAAAAACGAACACGAGACGCGACGTTGCGTACGCCGAAACGGATCCAAACGTTCGGAC
>NW_007610720.1:0-224 GCF_000523025.1 Cynoglossus semilaevis | reverse complement strand
CTCAGCTGTATAACTGAATACAGCATTTTGAGGTGGCCAATTATTTCGGGTGTGGGAATAAATACATTTCCTCTTTGGTCCTCACAATTATATAGAGAAAAAAAAGTGTATATGTGTGTTAGTCTTTTTTATGAATATAAGGATGGATTTTGGTGGAAAAATAATTAATGAAATGTTTGTTTTAAATACTCCCGTAAGTCTAATACTTACACTACTAAGACTAT
>NW_007610719.1:0-224 GCF_000523025.1 Cynoglossus semilaevis | reverse complement strand
ATTTGTAACTTGAATAAATAACACAGTAAGACGGTTGTACAGTCTTACACGTACAACCGTCCCTTCACAGGTAACTGTGTTGCTGATGTCACCCCCTGGTGAAAACGGGTTTGACACCCTACCCCAGTTTAACTTACGTTTTGGTTGCAATATAACCATTATGATTTTTAAAAAAAATATATTGTAATTTTTTTTAAAAATTACACTTGATTTTATCATTCTCT
>NW_007610718.1:0-224 GCF_000523025.1 Cynoglossus semilaevis | reverse complement strand
TGATCATTATTATTATTATTATTAGTATATACAGATGTACATGAAAAGGCCAAAATCTAAAACGTGGCTGAAAGTTTGCTATACAGTTCACGTCAGAAGTGACTAGATTAGCTCTCGGGTCTCTGGGGTCTTCACTGCCCAGAAATTGGCATTGACATTTTTTTGGGGATATTGTCATTATTTCTGCTCAGTATATGTAATGGTTTAAGCAGCTTCTTTGGAAC
>NW_007610717.1:0-224 GCF_000523025.1 Cynoglossus semilaevis | reverse complement strand
CAGCTGATCTCCATGGGACCATCCCACTGCCCGTCCTCACAGGTCAGATAATTGTAGTCTCCACTGAGAATGAAGCCCTCGTCGCAGAAGAACTCGATCACAGTGCCGTGAGGATACATTCGACAGGGCGACGGGTGGCAGGAGTAGCCCCCGTTCTCAGGTTTGGTGAGGGGCAGACAAGCTGCAAGGAAATGACGCAGAGAAGATGGTTTCAAAACCAGTGA
>NW_007610716.1:0-224 GCF_000523025.1 Cynoglossus semilaevis | reverse complement strand
AAATGTATTTACAACATCTTAACATCCACAATTAAACATTTAAATACTGAAGGAAAAAGGCAGTTGACAGTTGAGTAAATCGGGTTGAAAATTTACCACAGATAATAGAACTTAGCCAATTGTACAGGTTATTATAAAAACAAATTACAGTTAGAACACATAGAACTGACTGGTTCATTCATACGAGATGTGAATGGACAATATACACTATATTACCAAAAGTA
>NW_007610715.1:0-224 GCF_000523025.1 Cynoglossus semilaevis | reverse complement strand
CCCAGTACTCGGCTGTTGACTTAACAGACTGGTGCAATACTTCAAAGACTTTCAGCTGCGGGTTTGAACTCTGTTCTAACTGAACAAATGAAATAACTTGTGTCGGAGTGAGAAAAGGAAGGTTGTTGTACGTCTGTGTTCCTTTAACACATGACAGAGAAAGACAGGATGAGGAGGTCTGAGATCAAGGGTCGTGGCAGCTGTATCACACACACACACACACA
>NW_007610714.1:0-224 GCF_000523025.1 Cynoglossus semilaevis | reverse complement strand
TCTGGGACTTTACGACTGAGGCGTTGAACCGGGAACCTTCTGATGGAAGGCAAGAGTCCGACCACTGGACCACTAAAAAGTAAATAACGAGTTTTATTAACGCTTCAGCAAAATAAAAATCCACATTCTTTAAAACTAGACATATCTTATGAAATCAAGCTGCGACGCTGAGTCCGGTTCTGACTCAGCTCTAATTTTTAGGGATGTCTGATAATATCGGCCGA
>NW_007610713.1:0-224 GCF_000523025.1 Cynoglossus semilaevis | reverse complement strand
TTTTTTTTTTTTTTTTTTTACACAGGGTCAGTCAAGAAGTACTCTCCTGAGAGTTATCAAAAGTAAATAAGTACTGCGTGAAGAATACAACTTTGGATTTGTTTTTGCGAGAGCGGGTTAGCGGGAGAAACAACAAGATTCATTTCTCCTTGCGCTCAGTTTCAAAATAATTATCATTCGGAATTTCTTTTTCTCCTTATAGATCAGGGGTGTCAAACTCATTT
>NW_007610712.1:0-224 GCF_000523025.1 Cynoglossus semilaevis | reverse complement strand
TTTTTTTTTTTTTTTACAATGACATATAGTTATGCTGCCTTTTTAGCACATTGCTATATAATACAACCAGATGCACATATTTTATTTTTAACACTGCACATATCATGTCCGTAGCTATCCACTTCGCAACGGCATTTATTAGCTTCTTTGGCTTTGGTTTGCCTGTACTTTTCCTACACGCTGCATTTAGCGTAGTCCGCTGAAGCCTCGCTCCAGTGTCCGAT
>NW_007610711.1:0-224 GCF_000523025.1 Cynoglossus semilaevis | reverse complement strand
TTTTATAAATTCTATACATATAATTATCAACAATTTCCAGTTTTAAAAAAATAGTACTTTTTATATTTTATAGCGATACAGATACAAACTATTCCAAATGCAAATCGTGAAAATTAAATTCCATACAGAGGCGCACGTCGGTAACGTGACATTACGCTACCCGACACTGCCCTCTATGGGCGTAACTGTGCAACAGCAGTTGTTTCTGTCATTTCGAAGTGACG
>NW_007610710.1:0-224 GCF_000523025.1 Cynoglossus semilaevis | reverse complement strand
AACACAGGTACAAGCAGCACATTGAAGAGCACTTCAATGATAACAACGCCCGCAGCATGTGGAGAGGCATCAGGACGATCACAGACTACAGCCGTGGTGAACAGCAGGTCAGCCATGATCCCACTTTGCCTGACACTTTAAACAGTTTCTTTGCACGCTTCGACTCTCAAAGCAGCAGAGAGGCAGCACATCTGCCTCAGCCAGAGGAGCAGCAGCAGCCTCTC
>NW_007610709.1:0-224 GCF_000523025.1 Cynoglossus semilaevis | reverse complement strand
TTTTTTTGTTTTTTTGTTTCCTGGAACTTGGTCTCCCTTTTTATAATTCCGAATGGATTCTGCTGTAATGAGCACAACTCTCACTCCAGGCAACAGACTCATGACTGCACATCATTAGGCTCGGTGTGTACTCTTGTCTGTACGTGGTCAGTGTTGGACTGCCTGCCATAGTGCCTTGAACAGGTCGAGGCTCGTACGGCGAATATAAAGACAAAATAAAAAAA
>NW_007610708.1:0-224 GCF_000523025.1 Cynoglossus semilaevis | reverse complement strand
AAAAAAAAAAAAGGAAAGAAAGCAGCACAGAGGGTCGCTCTGATCTTTGTCGTGATGTCTATGAGACAGATTGAATCATAACATACCATAACATAAAAACATTAGGTTTGCTACCACACCATAAAATCTTTTTAGGGTATAAAACTAGAAATGTAAATAACACTGAATTATCAAATAAAATTTAAATTAAAGGGAAAAACATTTTTATTTCCAAAAAAAAAAAA
>NW_007610707.1:0-224 GCF_000523025.1 Cynoglossus semilaevis | reverse complement strand
TTTTGTTTTTGTTTTTTTTTTACAAATTCTGTAGTGACTTAAATCCTACGATATACTGCGTTACTTCTTACCCTGGGGTACAGTTTGGTGGGGATGAGTATTCGCTCCTTCAGTTTGAGATTCTTGGTGGCAAAAAGATCAAGGTACAAATCCTTTTCTGGCTCTTTCTTGCCCCCACCAGTTTGGATCCTCTGAATTTCTGCAATGAGGATTTTTAAGAAATT
>NW_007610706.1:0-224 GCF_000523025.1 Cynoglossus semilaevis | reverse complement strand
TGAGGTTACACTTTATATAGGTTTAAATGGTTTTTTTATGGTGGATGATAAAGTTTTACAGCCAGTTTGTAGAGTCTGTAAATATGCCTAGGTATAATTTCTTAATGGTCCCACAGTGTGCAAATTGAACTGATTTGTAATTATAATTCTTAATTCAATCGCAGTTGTAGCTTTGTTTTGCTGGACAACAGTTCTATCTATGAAGGGGCCTCTGCAGAAAAGAA
>NW_007610705.1:0-224 GCF_000523025.1 Cynoglossus semilaevis | reverse complement strand
GTTTTTTTTCTGCCCAGTGCCTGTAACAACGACCATTGAATGTTCAACCAATCAGGTACTGGCGTTTATCTGTGTCTTTAGCGTCTGTTAAAAGAGTTTTTTCCTGGTGATCACTGAACACCACAGCCTCTCTGGGGCTTTAAACACAGTGGGTTTCATGCTCCCTCTAGTGGACGTGTTGGTGCACACGTTGTAAAGCGTGTTTTTACAAGTTTTTTTTTTTT
>NW_007610704.1:0-224 GCF_000523025.1 Cynoglossus semilaevis | reverse complement strand
ATGAATTATTAGGAACATTCAGATCAAAAAAATATCTCTAAAGATTGTGTCAGAAGGAACAAGAAAAAAGTATTTTAAGAAGGTCTGAAAAAGTTCTCCATTATTAGCAAGTTAGCAATTAGCAACGTTCTCCTCATACGTGTCAAACTTGAACTGCTACTTAATAGAACTGGACCAGCTTGAAGTTTTGGTATTAAAGAAAACTCAACAAATCAAGTTCAGTT
>NW_007610703.1:0-224 GCF_000523025.1 Cynoglossus semilaevis | reverse complement strand
ACATGTGAAGAAAATGAACGTTTCGGTTACTCACCTGAATCTTAGAGGTGAGCATCCGAAACGTTCTTTTTATTTATACATTTTTTTCTGCCAAAGTCCCTTCAGGGGCTCTGTATTTGACATGTAAAACAAACCAATGTTTTTCTTATAAATCTGCTACTTCATTTATGATGTGGTTTTTTCAAACACGAAAAATAAAGTTTTTTATGTGAAAAATAAAATAC
>NW_007610702.1:0-224 GCF_000523025.1 Cynoglossus semilaevis | reverse complement strand
AGGTAGATGTGTTTACTCCCAGTCTAACGCTGTTGTATACAGAAGTATCACATTCACAGTTTAGTTCCTTAAATTATTAAGTGCCACACCACCCGACTGTCCCTGATCTCAGACCGCTGAGCTGCCGCCGAGTGTTTCCGTCACGTATTAAAGCACCGAATGTTCCGTTAGGAGACAGTTTAAAAACAAAAGAGGGAAAACAATGGAGGGGGACAGCGGTGTGG
>NW_007610701.1:0-224 GCF_000523025.1 Cynoglossus semilaevis | reverse complement strand
AATATATGAGCCTTAATTTATAAAGTTTTGTTAGTGTACCAACAGTTGAAAGCAATGTTGGAAATGTTGCTTTTAAAAAGTAATAAGTTACTTCAAGTTACTAACTGAATTACAGTGTTCCCGTCTCTATATTGCTGGTCTTCTGTCACTCCCTCAGTACATCGCAGAATTTATATTCCAATCCCACGGGAGTTTCGCTATATCGCTGTATTTTATGCTAAATC
>NW_007610700.1:0-224 GCF_000523025.1 Cynoglossus semilaevis | reverse complement strand
CTGTGTTATCGTTGTTGGCATAAACTGACTGGTTCATACGTGAATGAAGTGAAGCGGTGGGAGGAGAGTGAAAACCTTAGTCACGCCCCCTCCTCGTGTTTATAACCATGTAACCAACCGAGGTTGCAAGACTCACTAACGACCTCTTGTCAAACAAAAAACAAACGTGTACTAGGGCACAGTGTCCTGGTGAAGAGCACTTTTTTGTAGAGTTTTGGAGTTTT
>NW_007610699.1:0-224 GCF_000523025.1 Cynoglossus semilaevis | reverse complement strand
CGTAACTCCATACGCACATTAAAGTTAACTCCGTATTTTCTAACACATCATTGAGTTAGGTTGACGGACAACAGCTAGTGTTGGCTACAAGAAGTCACGTGGGACCTTGTCCAGGCCGTTTTGATCTGTTAATCCTGTAAAAACACGGAACACCACAGTTCTGTATCAGTGTCTCGTATGAACTCCATATTCACATGTGCACAGTGTGCGCTGCAGAGACACAG
>NW_007610698.1:0-224 GCF_000523025.1 Cynoglossus semilaevis | reverse complement strand
CCTATATGGCCCTGGACTCATTTCGCGCTTGTATATAGAGCCTCAGTTGTTCTGTGGCGCAGAGTTGAGCCACTTGCTTAACAGAGACAATAGCCGTGATTTGAATCATAAAGCAAGTCAGGCATTATGACACAGTTTCTCTCTGCAGGGGAGAGTACTGTTGTTTCAGAGCAGGAAGATTCAGCACACACTGCGCCGTCTCGCTCTTTCTCTGCCTCTTTTTT
>NW_007610697.1:0-224 GCF_000523025.1 Cynoglossus semilaevis | reverse complement strand
CACACACACGGACACACACACACACGCTGTGAGAAACACACTGGTCTCCAACATATTTCCTGTAAACGTGTCAAACAAAGTACAACAGTATATGATAAACACATCCAAATACTTCGTATATATCGTACACCTCTAAACTGCAGATGAACTGCAGAAGATGGAACACATGCACACTCACGTGCACACACACAGTAAGAGATACAGACATCGTCCGCGTGTCCTCG
>NW_007610696.1:0-224 GCF_000523025.1 Cynoglossus semilaevis | reverse complement strand
ATTATTATTATTAGGAATCAAAGGATGACACATCAAAGGCTTCGTTGGACTCAGTGAAGATGGTCGATAGTTCATCACTTTGACCTGGACCAGGTGAAAGACTTGGTCTGTTTTCATCTCCACTTGAATAACTTGAAAAGAAAAAGACAGAAAAAAAGGGTCAAATCTGTGTCTGTGTGTGAGGGCAGAGCTGAGTCGGCATGTGGTGCAAGAATCTGAAACTT
>NW_007610695.1:0-224 GCF_000523025.1 Cynoglossus semilaevis | reverse complement strand
CAGTCTTTGGGAAACAATGTCCTATAGCACTGCATTTTTTTTGTTTGTTTTGCATTTAAACCTCCCCATTGTGCAGGGGCCGCATATATTTGCATGTATTTGAGACTCTGAGTCAAACAATCTTATCATTTTCATTTGTTTAACCCAGCGATTACAAATGTAGATCCTTTTGTTCCAATTTTAGTAACCGAATGCTAAGCCTTTAACAACAAACAGTGTTTACT
>NW_007610694.1:0-224 GCF_000523025.1 Cynoglossus semilaevis | reverse complement strand
ACACACACACACGGAGAAGGAGAGTATTTATCATCTCACCTCTTCCCCTCAGTTTCCCATGATCAGTGAATTTGGCGAGGAGAGGCTGGTGTGTTGCTCCTGTGGACCAATCATGAAGGAGACCAGTGTGATCCAATCAGAGACCACCAACCTACAGCAGAGGGTCAACTCTCTGACTCAGGAGGTAAACACTGCCCCACAGTCACAGCCGAACCTGACCGAAA
>NW_007610693.1:0-224 GCF_000523025.1 Cynoglossus semilaevis | reverse complement strand
AAACATTATCTTGATTTAACCAAGTAAATGTGTATATTTACCTTAAGTTGGCGAATAACGCTGGGTGGTTGTCTCGCAGGTGATGAAGCATGGTGGACGTATTTCTTCCTTCCATCGCATGTTCTTATGGCACGTTTTAAATGCTGGCAAGCCTTCATCCACGTCGACACCATGGTCATTTTCATCTGTAACCAAAATAACCCAAATTTAATGCGCTGTTTGAG
>NW_007610692.1:0-224 GCF_000523025.1 Cynoglossus semilaevis | reverse complement strand
TGTGTGTGTGTCTGTGCGCAGAGTGGCATGGGCAGCATGATGAGTATCTACAGTGAAGCAGGAGACTTTGACAACGTGGACGTGAGCGGAAACGTCGTCTTCTCTTTGAGCTACAACAAACAAACCCAGAACCTGGACGTCTTCATCAACTTGTGCCAAGACCTCGCATATGCTGAAGCGTCACGGCAGCTGTCCAACCCGTAAATTGAACTGCATTTAAAGTT
>NW_007610691.1:0-224 GCF_000523025.1 Cynoglossus semilaevis | reverse complement strand
CCCCCCTGGGGGCTGTGTTTGGGTACAGATGTAACCATTACTGCTGTTTTATAATATTTTTCAAAAATATATTTTTCAAAGCCACATGTGTAGAGATATATATGTGTATATATTTACATGCAGATGAATGAAAACGTGGTGAATATTATTTGATAATAACAGGAAAAAATCAGCAACCAGATTTTATACACACACACATACATATGTGTATATAAATATATATA
>NW_007610690.1:0-224 GCF_000523025.1 Cynoglossus semilaevis | reverse complement strand
CTTACAACTTTTTTTCTCGTATTGTTACCATTATTTTTCTCCTAAAATTGTATTTTTTTGTTGTAACATAACTTTTTTCCTGATAAACTTACGACTATTATCTTGTAACGTTATGACTTTTTTCTCCTAAAATTGTGACTTTTTCCTCGTAACGTAACAACCTTTTTTTCCTCGTAAGCTAACGACTTCTTTCTCGCAACGTCACCATTTGTTTTCCTCCTAAA
>NW_007610689.1:0-224 GCF_000523025.1 Cynoglossus semilaevis | reverse complement strand
AAACACGTACACACGCTTCCTTTCAACAATGGTCGACACTTCTTCTGTGTTGGTGACTTATTCTGTCAATTAGCTGTTTCGTTTAATCTCATCGCGCCTTCTTTTCCTTTTTTTTTTTTTTTTTTTTTTTTTTTTTAACAGTAATAAATTGCTCTCAGCCTCCAACCCAACCTCCCAGCCCTGATATCTCCAGCACAGTTAATTTATTTTGGACGATGCCGATG
>NW_007610688.1:0-224 GCF_000523025.1 Cynoglossus semilaevis | reverse complement strand
CGGACCCTGACGACATCACACAGTTAGTTGTCTTTCAGGCCCATGTTGCCTGAAACAAGCACTGAGGAGGGAGGGACCAGAAGCACAAGGAAGTGGAAAACCTGGCCTCCCGATTTGCCAATACTGAAAACGGATGTCCGTTCCACTTGAGCCACAAGAAAACCTAATATTTTGTTCTCAGACAGTATATGCCTGAACGTTATCAGCACACCATATCTGCTCAC
>NW_007610687.1:0-224 GCF_000523025.1 Cynoglossus semilaevis | reverse complement strand
ATGTTGATCATTTATCCACTGAAGTCATCATGCTCCAAATGTTGTTTGATTGTAGGGACCTGAAGAAAATGACAGGTGACTGGTTTTTAGATCAGAAGGTGAATCGTTTCTCAACCACACCTGGACACGACCTGGTGAAGGTTTCACTGAAGAAGGAAGAACCAGGTGAGAAGAGGAAAAGAGGGGCGTCGGACGAATAGAATCGCTGTTTAAAATATATTTAA
>NW_007610686.1:0-224 GCF_000523025.1 Cynoglossus semilaevis | reverse complement strand
TTCTAGTGGCCCCGCCTCCCCCACAAGAGTGGACGACTGACAATGGCAATATGGAAATACATTAAGGCTAGAAAAATTATTGTGCAATTTATTTATTTTTTATTGTCGCAGCCCTAGCTAGTATGAGGTCTGCCACAGCCACAGAGAGAGTGAAGGGTATGTTAACTGATTGTTGGCAAAGGAATGACATTGATTGACATTGATTGCATAGCAGCTTCCAACTT
>NW_007610685.1:0-224 GCF_000523025.1 Cynoglossus semilaevis | reverse complement strand
ACAAGTATTTTCATTTGTGTTTCATTTGTTGTTGCCCATACTGAGTACTTTGACAGTCTAGTAGGATGGGCTACAATAAATGTGCAATGAATTGGAAACGTTTACAGCTCTGTAGGCAAATGGGTTGAAGTGTAGTGAAAATGCCAGCTCAACTCGGATTACTGTGAGGACATCTATCAGATGCTCACAGACCATTTTTATTTTCTTCTCATTAACAGAATGTT
>NW_007610684.1:0-224 GCF_000523025.1 Cynoglossus semilaevis | reverse complement strand
TATATATATGCAGTTCTAACATCTTTATAGATCAATAATAGCTGTTTCTATGTTGGACAGTAACACAGTCTTAATGTCCACATTTCGCTCATTCAGCCATTCACGACTGTTATTCATCACCTCGTCTCCACGTATTGACACAAACACCGTATCGACCTCAGATCTGTAGCGGAGTAGCTTCTATTTACGTCCGTTTAACAGCAGACTTGGTTTCAGTGACTCAC
>NW_007610683.1:0-224 GCF_000523025.1 Cynoglossus semilaevis | reverse complement strand
ATGTCCATGGATTATTTTAAAACTTCAGATCTGAAGTTCAAAGTCCTTGATGGTTTTGATGCCTGATTACAAAAAAGTATTAAAACTTAAAGACTTAATGTTTCACCAGTTAAGAAGTTAAAGGTGACTTCACTAAAATTTAAAGTAAAAAAGGCAGAAAAATCGTAAAAGAGAGAAACGAGCGACGTGTTTCTGACGCCAAAGTAAAGGCTTAAATCTAGAAA
>NW_007610682.1:0-224 GCF_000523025.1 Cynoglossus semilaevis | reverse complement strand
TTTTATTACATTTTAATGATAAACTTATAAATACAGGAGATGTTTTCCCTGGGTATGTTTTTGTTACCTTCAACCGCAGCTCCTTCATTAGGCTTGGTATATCCCTGGCCTTTAGTAATAATGCGACGGATGATTCCTCCATTCTCTTCTTCTGTTATGTCTTCCCCTCGGAACTCAATCAGTTCCACCTTAAAGTTTACAGTTTTGCAAATTAATATCACAAT
>NW_007610681.1:0-224 GCF_000523025.1 Cynoglossus semilaevis | reverse complement strand
CACACACAAACCCTCCCACTCGTTACTTTGAGACACTCTGTGTTCAATGTTTGTTAAACGTCGTGATGCGTTTGTGTGTGTTGTTCAGGTGTGCAGACGTCTGCAGAGTGCAGCTGGTCAACTCGGCAGTGAGGGTGAGACAGGCCTATGGAAAACTGCTCAGGACCATCCCCCTGGATGTGGCTCTAAGGTTTCACTTCACACTCGCTCCAGTCTTAACAGAT
>NW_007610680.1:0-224 GCF_000523025.1 Cynoglossus semilaevis | reverse complement strand
GAGAGAGAGAGAGGAGAGAGAGAGCTAAGGTTTCCTCATTAGTACACTTGGGCTGAATAATGCAGCAAGGTGTATTGTTGTGGTCAATGGAGCAGGTGCTAATGTGACTGTGTCTGAGCTGGGAGGGCAGACACAGCATGACTTTAATGGATGTCACCATGGAAAACTGAAACTGGACCTGTGGACTCAGGTGACCGTGAATCACCGTGTCCATGCGTGTGTGT
>NW_007610679.1:0-224 GCF_000523025.1 Cynoglossus semilaevis | reverse complement strand
GTGTTACAGTCGGTAGGTTTCAAAACAAACTTGCGGCGGCTCTCCTTGGTCATACCTTACTGTTACATATACTATGAAAATGCACAAAATTGGCTTCAAAACTGGTAACACGTTCTCTGATTCGCTGGTTGCTGGTCAGTGTCAGTCATGCCACAAACTTTGTATTTTGGACGACTACTGCATGATAGGGCCTACAACATTTTCATCTCACCGATACCACTTCT
>NW_007610678.1:0-224 GCF_000523025.1 Cynoglossus semilaevis | reverse complement strand
TCAGCTAAACCACCGCACCACAGTGAGGTTTTTCTGTGTCCTTTATTTGATCCGTCGTTGGTTCCAGACCCGGGGTGTGTGTGTGTGTGTGTGTGTGTTTGTATTCACACTGTGTGGAAAGGCTGGTGCTCCAGCAGCAGGCGGAGAAATATGTCAGTTATTTAGCTCCGACCTGACGGTTACTGTGCTGAGACTGAAGTGGAATAATAATAATAATAATAATA
>NW_007610677.1:0-224 GCF_000523025.1 Cynoglossus semilaevis | reverse complement strand
TAGGCACTTTAGATTATCTATGTGTGTGCATGAGTGTGTAAATGCTACTGTACCAGCAGCTGATGCCAATCATAATACCCACCAGGCCTCACAGCACATGTCAGTGTGATTGAACAATCATATTCCACAAAAGTGCTTCAACAAACTTCTCTGTGTACATCCTGCATACAATCACCATTAAAACACAGAGGTCAGAGTCAATATTTTCTTTGTATGGATTAAGT
>NW_007610676.1:0-224 GCF_000523025.1 Cynoglossus semilaevis | reverse complement strand
TTTTTTTTTTTTTGTATTCCTAAATCTAAAGGTTAGCTATTTTAGTTAGCTTAAAGCAACTTCTGTTTGAATTTAAATCATCACCCTTCAGCTGTCCGTAGACGAAAGTGTTTTTATTGCTAAAATGTAGCTATTGCTGTTTACTTTTAGCTATTTCTATCCTAACTATAAATGTTTTTGGGAAAATGCAGGCTAACATCATGGTTAGCATTTCACTGCTGCTG
>NW_007610675.1:0-224 GCF_000523025.1 Cynoglossus semilaevis | reverse complement strand
TTTACCCATCACCAAAGTAAGCAGGGGGCAGCTAAAGCGCCTAGGGAGCAGTGTGTGTGTGGGAACTGATGGACCCGAATCTGACCCTAACCCTGCGGTCCCAAGTTCGCTTCCTTAACCACCACTGCCCCAACTTGTTGTTAATGTTAATGTTGTTAACTTGTCGGATTGGCAAACGCCAAAAATTGGTATTTAAAAGACAAAGAACGTGCCTCAAAAATGAT
>NW_007610674.1:0-224 GCF_000523025.1 Cynoglossus semilaevis | reverse complement strand
ACTGATTACCACTGGAGAGACAGGGAGAAGGGCAGGGAGGCAGATAGACCTGAGAGTTACATTTTACATCTTCTTTACTTCTTATTGTTTGTCATTATTTTGTACTTTTGAGTTATGTCTTTGACAAATTAGTTTAACTATTACTTAGTTAGTTTAATTATTTCCTGTCTTTTAGATGGCCCTCATACAGTATATACAGATATGTATTTAATATATGTACATAT
>NW_007610673.1:0-224 GCF_000523025.1 Cynoglossus semilaevis | reverse complement strand
ACATCCAGTCTAGGGCTGTCTGTTGTCGGGACTTGAACCCTCTACAGTTCCAGTATAGAGGACAGATTGTAGGTTATTTTTAGCTCCAATCCCGTCACAGTTGAATGTGACCCCTGTGATCAGGTCCAGCAGACTGGGGGTCCCACAGATTGAGGCACAGCGGCCCACTCTATGGGACGTACACACACCACCTAGTGGACAGTTCTAACATCAGAAATAACTAC
>NW_007610672.1:0-224 GCF_000523025.1 Cynoglossus semilaevis | reverse complement strand
CCGCAGGTCTGCCACCTGACCGGTGATCTCTGTGCTTTGTCCGCAGACATTGATGAGTGTCATTACCCCGACTCCTGCAGCCAGATCTGCATCAACTACAAAGGGGACTTTAAGTGTGAATGCTACGAAGGCTACGAGATGGATCCTGTCACCAAGACCTGTAAAGCTGAGGGTGAGTTACAGCAGTCAGTGGTGCAGGAGCAGGAGTCAGATGGAAAGATATG
>NW_007610671.1:0-224 GCF_000523025.1 Cynoglossus semilaevis | reverse complement strand
CTTGGAGTATCTGCTGGTACTGATATCGAGCCGATAACTTTCTTTTCTTCTCCATCATGCTGAGGCGATAGTGTTTACGACAGGGGTCACTGACATTTTTGAAAATGAGAGCTACTTCTGGGACACTTGGTAATACAAAGAGATACCTGTTTGATACAGACTTCCTGAACCATGTCATAATAATTAGTTCTTACCACCGTCATTGAACCCATTTGAATATCACT
>NW_007610670.1:0-224 GCF_000523025.1 Cynoglossus semilaevis | reverse complement strand
GAGCATGCTCAATTAGCCAATAGTATGTTGGCTTTGTATCTGGGTAAACAAACAAAGCCAAAACTTTCGTTCTATTATTATTTTATAATGTCTCTTATTTTATTTTTTGCTATATTTCGCGATATAGTGGAAATTTGGCAAGATCAGATTAAAATAAAATCTGCAATGTTCTGATGGAGCGAAAGAAGAACCGCATTATATATATGTGTAGATATATATATATA
>NW_007610669.1:0-224 GCF_000523025.1 Cynoglossus semilaevis | reverse complement strand
ACTCCAGGATTCTCCAGGATACTTCTTCTTCTGGTAGCCACATGTAAGATCCATGTGACCGTATTAAAACAGTCCATACTGTGCTGTAGAATATGGACACAGAATAATTCAACAAATATTGCAATACTTCTGTGTATCAGTATTTTCTTACACCCCTGCAGTGCTGGTCACTTACTGTAACAAGTGTCTGCTGTTTGAAATTCTTTAACCTTCTATTAATTAAT
>NW_007610668.1:0-224 GCF_000523025.1 Cynoglossus semilaevis | reverse complement strand
CAGAGCCTCTGACAGCACCAAGTGACACTTTACAATAACACTACACTGCGAGGAGGGAGAGGAAGTTGACTTAACAAAGTGTCTGGGAATGAAAGGTGGTCTGTCTCAGTCACTCACAGCAAAGGTCAAAGTGGAGCAGCCAGAACAGAGCGCTCTCTGAGAGAACGTGTCAAACTTACACTCTCTTCAGGAATCTCACATCAACATCTGAAAAAGTGTCCGCT
>NW_007610667.1:0-224 GCF_000523025.1 Cynoglossus semilaevis | reverse complement strand
TGTGTGTGTGTTGATGTTTGTGCTGCTGCTGTGGAGAGGGTGATCTGCCGTGTGCACATGTGCGTTCCTGCTGCCATGCTTGTTGCTACACGTGTGTCTGCCGTCATGTGCCTGCTGTATGTCATTAAGTATTCATGTCCGTGTGTGTGTGTGTGTGCGCTTGACCTTGCATTTCCCGCTTCTCCTGCTGTTGTCACTTCAAGTTCAGTACAGTGTTTGATTTT
>NW_007610666.1:0-224 GCF_000523025.1 Cynoglossus semilaevis | reverse complement strand
TGATGGTGAATTAAAAATCGTAGGTGGGGATTTTCACACTGGTAAATTATGAAAAACATTAAACAATAACTAAAAATAAGTTTATAAATGTTGATTTTCATGGTCTTGTAACTTAATTAAAAAATATGTTTATCTATGGGAGGAAAATTGTTTACACTTATAATTCACACTACACAGCGTTCCCTATGGACTCAGGTTTTTTTCTCAAAGGTTGAGATTTCTCT
>NW_007610665.1:0-224 GCF_000523025.1 Cynoglossus semilaevis | reverse complement strand
TATTTAAAAAAAAGTGTAATATATCATGTCATAATAACACGTATATCATATCAGACTGAGTCTCCGCTGTTTTATACACTCGGCATAAACAGAAGTTAACATGCAAAACTGAAACATTCTGCATTTTCAGTTCCTCAAAGAAAAAAAAGGAAAAATTTGAAGAAATGACGATGAGAGTTAAAATATTATAATTATTTTGTTCCTACGTCTGATAAATCTTTTTT
>NW_007610664.1:0-224 GCF_000523025.1 Cynoglossus semilaevis | reverse complement strand
AAACGTCACAGGAGTTCAATGCTCTTTCAGGAAACATTGGCAGAGACTCCCTTGAATATGAGTCATTTCCTATTTACACCATGTCCTGTACAAACACTATAAAATGTGTAGGAGCACAGGGAAGTCATCCAAAGAAGAAGAAGTCTTCCACTGAAACCAGTATGAGGGACTTCCTCAGAAGATGATCCTGGATTCACTTCAAAATATCTCTGTTTCTGACTGAT
>NW_007610663.1:0-224 GCF_000523025.1 Cynoglossus semilaevis | reverse complement strand
AAAAAAATGGATTAAATTTGAATTAAAATAAATGACAATTATCAACCACTAGGTGGTGTCAGATGACGACAGACAATCCCTCAAATTTGTGGGGAAGTCTCAAACAATCACATTGGTGTTTTGGTTTTATTTAAATACTGTACAGTACAGTGTCCCTTGTAAAAATTGTAAAATTGTATTGTGACATATATACTCTGTGTATATATACACATATATATGCATAT
>NW_007610662.1:0-224 GCF_000523025.1 Cynoglossus semilaevis | reverse complement strand
CACCCAACCTTTTCATTCACTTATCCAACCTTCCATCTACCAACCCATTCTTATTTCTTCCCTTTTTCCATCCATCCATTAAACCATCCCTACCTCTCTCTGTCCATCCATACTTCCATCCATTCATCCACCCACCAAGCTACGGTACCTACCAACCTTCCTGCTACCCCAACCAACCCACCCAACCATTCTATCAACCCATACTTTCATCCAACCATCTATCC
>NW_007610661.1:0-224 GCF_000523025.1 Cynoglossus semilaevis | reverse complement strand
GTGTGTGTGTGTGTGTGTGCGATGGGTCACTGGATCAGGCAGGTGGAAACCAGAGCTGACCGGACACTGCGTTCACTTTCTCCGTTCACTACATGGAGACTCAATGGAAGTGGAAACACTTTGTCTCGCTCACCTCTGAGTGACGAAGGCTAGCGCTACCAGCTAGCATCCAATATCTCTGTACCCACAATTCTTAGTGTTTTTAGCACAAGTGAGAAGAGTTG
>NW_007610660.1:0-224 GCF_000523025.1 Cynoglossus semilaevis | reverse complement strand
AAAAAGCACAGGAAGGGCAAAAGCAGACGGTTTCCTGCTGCCTCGCCTAAATTTGACTATTCTCTTCAGATCGCTCTGGTCAGATTGTACTCTCGCTATTTCTGTCCCACAATGGCAGCTCTGTGTCGGTGCTGAAAGGCCAGAGGAGAGGCAACTGTGGTGGCTGTGGGAGCCCACGGGGAGCGGGACAGGACAATGCTGACACTGTTCATAAACCTTGAGGA
>NW_007610659.1:0-224 GCF_000523025.1 Cynoglossus semilaevis | reverse complement strand
TAGACGTGTTTTATTTTAACAAGTGGAAGATCACTGTCCTTCCTGCGCCTGTGATTTCCCGCCTGTTTCTTTTCTCATTTCCCAAAAATCAGCCACTCCTCTGACGGAGTGACAGCAGACTGGGCTCAGACCTACGTGTCCGAGTCCGGCTGAGTCCCGGTTCAGAAAAGGCCCGGAATAAAAACACGTTTGTTTTAATTCATCTCAAACAGGGCTGTGCAGAC
>NW_007610658.1:0-224 GCF_000523025.1 Cynoglossus semilaevis | reverse complement strand
TGTTGTTGTTGTTGTTGTTGTTGAACCCACCAGATCACATCTGATCACGTCAGCAGCTTCCACCAAAAATCTGCCTGTGATAGTGAAAAAAGTTTCTCTTCGACTGAGGATTATGCATCATCAGTATTATTTTCTCTATGGAAAAAAAAAATAGACTGTTGTGCAATAGTTTTAGGCAGGCGTGTACGTTCAAGTATGGAAGGTATTTCCAGGCCTTGAAGTTT
>NW_007610657.1:0-224 GCF_000523025.1 Cynoglossus semilaevis | reverse complement strand
TGTGTGTGTGTGTTTTAACTTGAAGGTCCTAACAGAAAGATACTGCTGGACATGCTGTGTAGCGTAGGAGTCCAGCGTTGTCACCCTGCCTCCCCCGGCAGCCCTCCCCCCGTCTCCTACAAGGCCAACTCCCAGAGCATAGGTAACGACCGCCGTCACCGCACTTCGCTCCGCCGGGTGACTGAGCGAGGAACTGTTGAAAAACTCTCAGACATTATCCTTTT
>NW_007610656.1:0-224 GCF_000523025.1 Cynoglossus semilaevis | reverse complement strand
AAAAGTTTGCCCACGCCTGTTCTAACCAAAAGCTCCTGTTTTTTCTGTACGATTCATCAACTTCCACAAACTTATCAGAATTAAAACAGAATATGAATTATTCTCATTGGCTCAAAATCCATATTTAACTGGTTAAGAACTCAGCTTTTACATAAACCCCCTCCTCCATCACATCACTCCCATCATTCAACAGCTCCATTGGCACCACATATTCGACTCAATAA
>NW_007610655.1:0-224 GCF_000523025.1 Cynoglossus semilaevis | reverse complement strand
TCTGTGGTGTTGAGTCGTGGGTTAAAAACTAGAAATACTGCATACTGCCAAAGGCAAAAAGGGCCAAAGTCCAGAGGAGTGGACCTGCAGCTGGTCCACTGACACAGAGGGGAACATTAACGTCCATCCAACTGACCCAGGAGAACCAGGAGAACGTGCAGCAGAACCGTGGACTGTTTTAGGAAGCAGGGAATTCTGTGGTTGGAATCCCTGAGATTCCCGGT
>NW_007610654.1:0-224 GCF_000523025.1 Cynoglossus semilaevis | reverse complement strand
TTTTTTTTTCTACTCTGATGAGAACATCCATAGGGCACACACATTTTACTTCATTAGTTTCACTTATTGCAATTATTGCAGTACCCACCAATTAGTTTAATGGTACGTATAAGTTAACTTATTTTGACTGATTCTGTCTGGTGTTCTTGTTAGCAAATGCTCATTTAATTCAAATGTGAATTAAATGAGCAGGTAATTTGTAATAAAAGGTGCTTTGAGAGTGG
>NW_007610653.1:0-224 GCF_000523025.1 Cynoglossus semilaevis | reverse complement strand
TTTTTATTATGAAATTATTCGCGCAACTTATTTTAATGTGACACATTTTCTCTAGTCTCTGGACATCTGCTGCAGCCACTCAGGGATTCAGAATGGGAGAGTCAGACTCTTCATGTAAAATTGAGTTAACACCATCTTTCATTGTAATCTACAAATCCGTGTCTGCAGCCAAGTGTGAATTAATAAGAAAGAAGAGTTAGGTAAGATTTTTAGTAGAAAGAAAG
>NW_007610652.1:0-224 GCF_000523025.1 Cynoglossus semilaevis | reverse complement strand
TACCACTCACCTCCTCGCGTCGTCCTCCGCCTGCGACGCCGTACTGCTGCCCGCCGCCCCTCTGAGGGGGTCTCTTATCGAAAGTCTTGCTTTTCTGTGGATTGGTGCGACGAGAGCCTGGGAAACTGTCCGGTTTGGGGAATGACGGCTCGCGCTTCCGATTGTAGCGCTTCGAGCCTCCATTGTTTTTACCATCTAGAACAAAAACAAATACAGGGATGATG
>NW_007610651.1:0-224 GCF_000523025.1 Cynoglossus semilaevis | reverse complement strand
CAGCAGATACATATGTTCAAATTAACATCGTTAAAGCAAACAGAAGAGATTTAAATTTTAGGGAGCTAAACATTAAACTAGGGATGTCTAATAATAACAGCCAACCGATGTTATCGACCCGATTTAGCATTTTTATGTATAATCTATAAAAATCGTCAACAGTTTTTCCTCCGATGATCAAAATCTAATAACGCAGTTTTTTGGGTTTCGCCAAATATGCTGGA
>NW_007610650.1:0-224 GCF_000523025.1 Cynoglossus semilaevis | reverse complement strand
TTTTTGGATTTCCGGCTGATAGCGTAAGAGCGACTGATGCTGTACAATGACTCCTAAATTGGCAATTGCTCAGCCGATAATTAATGGGAGCTTTCAACCTGAGCATTACATCAAACGGCAGCGGCTTTCTTAAAAAAATATAAATAAAAAAAATAAAAAAATGCATGTAATCAGTGATTGTCGCGCAGATCTACTGTAATCTAGGGATGTCCGATATTAACTTT
>NW_007610649.1:0-224 GCF_000523025.1 Cynoglossus semilaevis | reverse complement strand
TAAACGTCGCAAACTTACGCGTATACCATGTAAAATATAAACCTTTTCAGCTTCACTGACTTTTACTGTTGCCATAATTAATATGAAACACTACAGACATGAGGAAGCGTCCCTTCTTTTCTACGTCATCAAAAGACGACATAAAACAGCACTTCCGTATTTCAAAACTAAAGTTTGTGGATAAAATATTGACAGTATCATAATCAAAAAATTTTAACAAAAAA
>NW_007610648.1:0-224 GCF_000523025.1 Cynoglossus semilaevis | reverse complement strand
ACAAAGAAGGAAGTCTCTGATGAAAAACATTCTTCAGAAGTGTTTAGACATACAGTATATATGTGGATAATAGATTCATCTGTGACAAACCTTGACATTAGCATTGTTCCAACTGTAAATCAATTAATTAATAAAGAAAAACTGACTCCCAGTCAGTTGGATTGGTCCTCTTCACTGGACAAAGGCCTTCTTTCTTGATCTCATAGATTATGTTTGGTTTTTTT
>NW_007610647.1:0-224 GCF_000523025.1 Cynoglossus semilaevis | reverse complement strand
CACTTCACATCTAATTAGGTTGTGTGCGGCCCATGAACCAAAATGAATTTGACACCAACACTCTATACTATTTATATACGTTTTCAAGTAACAATCAGGAAACGAAAGAACCTTTGACATTTTCATGTCAGAATGAACAGGACACGGACAAGTGTTTTCCAGTGTACACGACGTTGGTCCTCACCACTACTGAACAGAGGAGACGAAGGAAAAGAAGAAGAAGA
>NW_007610646.1:0-224 GCF_000523025.1 Cynoglossus semilaevis | reverse complement strand
CCGCCATGGCTTCTTGACTTTGAAGAGTAACAGGAGTAAATTGTTCATCTTGAACTCCTGAGAGGTGAGAAATTGATAAAAACAATGACACGGTCCTTGCATCAGCAAGATACCACTGTCACCAAAGCAGCCCGGCCTGACTAACAGCAACGTCATTCACTTAGCCAAGAGCATTGTAAACTGGAATTCATCTGAAGGACTTGTGTGTTTGCGTGTGAATGTGT
>NW_007610645.1:0-224 GCF_000523025.1 Cynoglossus semilaevis | reverse complement strand
TTAAGTTCTTGTAAAAAGTTTTCTAGAGCAGTGTTGTAGAAACGATGCAGAGTCTTTACTGTGACTTAAAGTTTTTACACTCGTGGATTAACTGGCGTTGATGTCACTAGTTGTTGTAGTCACGGACGCTCAAGCTTATTGGATGATGAGGATTATCAGTTGGCAACTATTGGTTTGTGTGTTTGTAAGTGAGACAAAGATATTAATATAAGAACAAGTTTCAT
>NW_007610644.1:0-224 GCF_000523025.1 Cynoglossus semilaevis | reverse complement strand
AAAAAAAAAGAAAAAAAAAATCCATTCATGGAAAACATTGACTATGAGAGCGTTGTCCTATGTCTTCAAAGTTATCCTGGAAAAATACTTGGCAGCTGTTCAGTGGAATTAGTGCGAATACTTAATTACTTACTTATAATTACTTACCCCATCTTTAATTAAAACAACATAATCTCTAAGATAAGCAACGTCCTCAAACCTCATACGTCAGCCGCAGTGTCAGA
>NW_007610643.1:0-224 GCF_000523025.1 Cynoglossus semilaevis | reverse complement strand
GCTCAAGGCTAGCAGAGAAATGAAAAGAATTAGCACTTAAATAAAGTTGCTAAAAGTTGCCAAAAATATTAATAATAGCTGTGATTTAGTTGTTAAATGAGCAACAACGGCTAATTCAAAGTTTACCTAGAGACACATTTTTAAAGGTAAATTACAACATTTTACAAACAATTAATTGTTTAGTAATAACTACTGTATACTGTAAGTAATGAGTAATAGTACGT
>NW_007610642.1:0-224 GCF_000523025.1 Cynoglossus semilaevis | reverse complement strand
GAGTGTCAAACTCAAGGTCCGCAGGCCAAATCTGGCCCGTCAAATCATCTGAAGTGGCCTGTGATACAACATTATCGTTTCTATTCCTGTAGTCACAACTTTACTGGATTCAAAGTGCCTCTCCTTACTTCTATGTCAGGTGCGCCCCCTGCAGGGCAGTGTGCATTTGTTTTTTGTACAATGCCACAACGTGACCTAATGTGACCTCAGCTTTTAACCCATCA
>NW_007610641.1:0-224 GCF_000523025.1 Cynoglossus semilaevis | reverse complement strand
TGTCACAGAGGGGTTTTTTTTTTTCCTCCTAGTGGTGTTCTTCCGTCACTGCGATCATCAGACAGAGGTGTCAACGCCACGCGGCGTTAACTGGTTTGGTTTTTATTGCTCATGGAATTGTGGGAAGTAGAACGTTTGAGGACTCGGCAGGAAGTCAAACTGTTAACATAAAGAGCGAAAAAAAATTTAGGGTTTTGAAACACGTTAGCGTTAGCGTTTAAACA
>NW_007610640.1:0-224 GCF_000523025.1 Cynoglossus semilaevis | reverse complement strand
AACCACTCTGGGCCTCTGACACCTGGTCTAACAAAACCAGCCAAAAGATGCGTCTTACTATGCAGGATGACGGCCGTTTGGTTTTGTCCAAGGACGGAAAAGAAACATGGGCTGCTGAAAAAAAATAGATTATGACCCATGATCATGTTGTGCCCAAAAATCATAAATAAACTTAGGGTCTTGATGTAAACACTCATGGATGCAAGAGTCGTTTGTTGTAATAC
>NW_007610639.1:0-224 GCF_000523025.1 Cynoglossus semilaevis | reverse complement strand
TAGATTTACTGTTGAACACCTGTGCTTGGTTGCCTGCTGTAGTTCTAAGTCATATTCTTCCCTCCAGTGGTGAGATGGTAAAATTACACCAACAGGGACCAAGCTGTCAATTCTTTGTCTTTCTTCCCCATGTTCCTCTTCTAATACTTGGTATAAATTTATTGCACAACAATGAACTGATTTAAAAAGTACAACATGCTGCATATAATGACGCACAGTTAAAA
>NW_007610638.1:0-224 GCF_000523025.1 Cynoglossus semilaevis | reverse complement strand
TAGTGTGAAAGGTTTAAAAACAACTGGTATACAATACGAATGTTTTCTACTTTATACAGTTCATGAAATTTTTTTTTATTTGGAGGCTGTGATTTTGTTCCGTTTAGTCAACAATTCCCTCTGTTGCTCTGAGACAGGACTGCCTGTCAGATTTAGTCGGACCATGATGAGAATCAGTTTTTCCTCTTCTCTAGGACTAGCACTCCCCAAACCCAACCACCCCC
>NW_007610637.1:0-224 GCF_000523025.1 Cynoglossus semilaevis | reverse complement strand
ATATTGGTTTATTCATAATAAATAAACTAATATACCAATAAACCAATACTGTATATTGGTATATTTATAATATACACTATTTATACTCATATAAATAATTCATATGTTTTGACCAGTTTAACTGTTCTTATCTCTTTCACTGCTTCTGACGTGTTTTGCTATTTTACAGCTGACAACTGCTCTTCACTACATTCATGATATGAAATACTTTGTAACTCTTCTTT
>NW_007610636.1:0-224 GCF_000523025.1 Cynoglossus semilaevis | reverse complement strand
AGCGGTTAGCACACCTGTCTCGGAAGCGGTCGCTTTGGCTAAAAGCGTCTGCTAAAGGGAAAAAGGTATATTACCCCTAAACTGACAGTTGTTGAAATAGATAAATAAATATATGATGTTATTGTTCGGACACTTTCAAAAATTTGATAAATTCCCCTTTTGGCGCCAAATAAGTGGTTCCTCCGGGAATCGAACCCGGGACTACCTGCTCTGTGCTACCGGGG
>NW_007610635.1:0-224 GCF_000523025.1 Cynoglossus semilaevis | reverse complement strand
AGGCCAAGTATACAAAGTGTACTTAGTAATATTTAATTAAATTGTTTACATGTTTATGTTTGTATCAGTCTAAATAACCAAGTCCATCTTTAAGGGGACAGAGTTTAAATCAGTGAGCATCAACTGGAGGCCCGTGGGCCAAATTTGGCCCACCGAACCCTCCAACTCGACCAGTGACTGGATTCTAAAAAAAAAAATGTGATTTTTACTTTTATTAGAGTGTC
>NW_007610634.1:0-224 GCF_000523025.1 Cynoglossus semilaevis | reverse complement strand
AGCAGCATCGCAGTGCGCCCCCTACCACTCCCCACACACAAAAATACCAAAAAAATCCCACTGCTGTAGGTGCTGATATCTTCACTGTCTGGACAACAGGTTAGCAGTGGTACTGCAGGCATGACCATGACATTCAAATGTCTAACAGCTGCTGAAATGGTAAATCGATAAAATTTGGCTGCTTGTTTTTATATGTCTGACTATATATATATATATATGTATAT
>NW_007610633.1:0-224 GCF_000523025.1 Cynoglossus semilaevis | reverse complement strand
AAGAATGGTTCTAGGTTCTGGTCTTAGAACGTCGGTCTTCTTCTTATGGTCATTAGAACCAGACTGAGGTTCTTTGTTCCTGCAGTTATTATTATTAATAATATTAGTTAAATAAGTTGTAATGATATACTATTTAATGCTATAATTTCCTGATTTTTTTGCTGAAACACCTGACGTGTATTTCTGCAGATCCATGAAGTGTTGGACTTTCAAACCCAAATATT
>NW_007610632.1:0-224 GCF_000523025.1 Cynoglossus semilaevis | reverse complement strand
AAAGTAGAGATACTTGATCATAGATCTATTGAGAATAGAGGATATAGCTCGAGCTTTATCCAGTATCTCCGTATCACGAGTATCGAGCTCAGTATAGCCTAACGTAGCGGAGTAAATCTCCAGTAAAAGTAAAAAGTATAGTGATTTAAAACTACTCCTAGAAGTGTTTTATTTTGAAAAAACCTACTCGAGTAAGTGTAATTTGTTACTAGCCACCCCTGGTG
>NW_007610631.1:0-224 GCF_000523025.1 Cynoglossus semilaevis | reverse complement strand
CTTGAGAATGACTAGGATACAAAGCTCAAGTAGAAGTTTTTGTTTTAAGATCAGAGCGTCCTCTAAAGACTCTTTCCAACCAAGGTCGAAGTTGAAGATCCTACCTTTGTGCCAAACAAAAACAAAGAACAATTAGTTATAATTATATTAAGTGATAGTCATACAGTCTAGAACCAGAGGATTTGAATCAATTGTCTCTTGGCAATGACACATACACTTTAAAT
>NW_007610630.1:0-224 GCF_000523025.1 Cynoglossus semilaevis | reverse complement strand
ATCTGATATAGTCAAATACTTGGAAAATAAAAGCACACTCCAGTTTTGCAATTTTTTATTTATTTACTTATTTTTGTTTTTTTGTGCCAATTTGAAGTATGTAAGACCTGAGAATAGAATAGAATTTTATTTATTTCAAATTATTTTTTGCACAGTTAACAATACCATTTGATCATTTACAGTTTTGGAACACGTGAAAAAAACGCTTTTTCGATGCCTCTACC
>NW_007610629.1:0-224 GCF_000523025.1 Cynoglossus semilaevis | reverse complement strand
TCAAATCTGTAAAAACACAAAAATGTGTTTTAATTGACCCTGCCAATGATAGTTCTTTACAATAATCAGTGTAAAAATATTGATTTGGATATATATTCAATTAATATTGGTATATACTCCCATAAGATGTGGAAAATGAAAACTGCGTCACATTTTAATCGTCTGTAAATTGTTTCACTTTTGTGTATGTTCTTAATGTTTTATCCAATCTTTTTTGTTATTCA
>NW_007610628.1:0-224 GCF_000523025.1 Cynoglossus semilaevis | reverse complement strand
ATAAATTATTGTTTAATTAATTTGTCATCTTCTGTTTTTCTCAGACACAATCGTCTCTGTCTGTGATTTTACTTTGGATGATGTCGCGTAAACTGTGAACAAACAGACGCATTAACACCAGTTAGTCTGTTAGTACTACAGTCAGTACTAACTGACAGGACCCTGGTGTGACAGAATCTAATCACAGCCATAATCCTGAAAACACTGGACCAAGTACTGCCCCC
>NW_007610627.1:0-225 GCF_000523025.1 Cynoglossus semilaevis | reverse complement strand
AAACAAAGGGAAACCTTTCAAGCCAAAGGTGACCAAAGTTCTTCACAGTGAATTATTGAAATTTATAGCTGAGAAGGAACAGGAACAATACACATAAAAAACACTGTAAATTTAAAAAGAATAAAACCAGAGAACAGAACAGACTTAGTTAAAAAAATGAAACAAGAAGAAGAAAGATTAAATATAAAAGCATTGGTATTAAACAAATTCATTTGAAAAATTATA
>NW_007610626.1:0-225 GCF_000523025.1 Cynoglossus semilaevis | reverse complement strand
AAAAAAACTCCCCCCTCACACACACTGGACCGAGAGAGCAGGGCAGGTGGGGGAGAATCCCTCACCTACACGTGGGGCTGGATTTTTCCATCTTTTGTGAAGTGGACAATGATGTTGAGTTGGTGAGTTTAAAAGTATGTGCTGACTGTCACTGACAGAAACAGAGAGGAGACTCAGCTGAAGCAGAGAGGTCAGGAACAGACCCCTGGACCTGTGGAACTGCAC
>NW_007610625.1:0-225 GCF_000523025.1 Cynoglossus semilaevis | reverse complement strand
CCAGGTGAGTGTGTATTTGTTACTATATGACTGATTAAAAGCCAGAGTCACGACAAAATTCCAACACTCTCAGTCACTCAGTCATGCCGTCATCTACCTTAGAGCTGACCGTTGAAGAGCTAGGAGAAACCTTTCTTAGCTGGTTTTGGGTCTTTTGATCCAAGGCAGAACCAGACGCCGAAGAAAAACACAGGAAAAGTCAAGGATATGAACTAAAGTAAAACC
>NW_007610624.1:0-225 GCF_000523025.1 Cynoglossus semilaevis | reverse complement strand
TTTTTTTTTGCACAGTAAAGTTTCAAAAATAATTTCCCTTTCAGGATTCAGAAACAGTCAGTTCACACTGTGAGTAAAAATCCACGATCTTCTCTTTATTAACACATCAGTGGGTTCATGGAGGTAGACGACGGACGGACTTCAGTGACATCATCAACTGTCTTTGACTTTACTTTGTTTGTGACAACATTTTTCCAGAGTTGTTTCTTCTTCTTCTTCCTAAAA
>NW_007610623.1:0-225 GCF_000523025.1 Cynoglossus semilaevis | reverse complement strand
TTTTTTTTTTTACTACAAAAACAAATGTGGATTTTTGGATTACAAGACACCAGAGGTCTACATCAAGTCTACAACCCCCTAGGGTGGTTGTTGGGGTACTGCAGGGGGGTATCAAGAATTTTTGTTTTTTTCAATTTTTTTATACAGAAAATTTTGTCCTCGATTTAGAAATGCACTTTAAGAATTTAGTCGTGGGCCAGATTGGATGGTCCGGCTGGCCATATT
>NW_007610622.1:0-225 GCF_000523025.1 Cynoglossus semilaevis | reverse complement strand
TTTTTTTCCTCCGTGGCCTTTTAAGAGCACTCTGCAGCCGACTCTTCTCTGGCCCCTAATGTACGCGGTCCATTTAGCAAGGCAGAGCTGTGAAACCCAAGATCACAGGCATGGCCTAAAACAATTTCACCCTCTGATTGAGCCAATATCCAGTTCACACCGTAAAAAGGGGAATCAGGTACGTTTGACTGTGAAATACAGCAGATCTAAATTAAAAAAAAAAAA
>NW_007610621.1:0-225 GCF_000523025.1 Cynoglossus semilaevis | reverse complement strand
GGTTACAAAGACACACATAAATGTAATTAACTCCTCATCAGATTAAAACTGTTCTGTGTAAAAACACTAGTCAAAATAATCACGATTTAATACGTCTTAATTTGGAAAGAAATACATTTGAACAACGGGACGAGGACACGCAGGTTTTCTACCAGTGCTATTTCCACTGGGTCGGAACGACTGACTCTTAGTCATTAGTTAATTAATCATTTCTAAACCATTAAC
>NW_007610620.1:0-225 GCF_000523025.1 Cynoglossus semilaevis | reverse complement strand
TATACTGTACATCAAACCTTTTAAATCATAATAAACCCTTCAGACTAGACACAGTTACCTCTTCCAGATGACAACAGCGTTGACGTGACTGATGGTGACGGTGATTGTGACTGACTGGTTCTCCATCACATAAACAATCTCTGGCTTATCCATGATCACAGGGGACTCCTGGAGATAAGGACCTGAAAGGAAAGAAAGGACAAATGATGATTAACCCTATCGTAT
>NW_007610619.1:0-225 GCF_000523025.1 Cynoglossus semilaevis | reverse complement strand
AAAAGAAGGTCAGTCATTTTCCCGCCTCCACATACTGTACATGAGGGATATGGGGGTGAGGAGGGTGGAGGGGAGGGCTTTAGATGAAGAGGCTCCCGACAGTCGATACTCACTGAGGCTGATTGGTCGACAAAATAAATACAGTGGTCGCTCTGCGATACGAGCTTCCTGGAATACCAGTAGTCTGTAACTCATACTGATATATATACATATATACATATATAT
>NW_007610618.1:0-225 GCF_000523025.1 Cynoglossus semilaevis | reverse complement strand
TATCTCAGCCAGTTCTCTGTTTTCAAACGTATATGTGTCAAATGGACTTGTAGAATTCTCAACTTTGTATTGAGACCATTTGTATTTGAATTGTTGATTCATTGTTGAACACCTAGTTGCAGATTGAATGCGCGACCTGTCCATTCTTGCCCCAAGCAATCTGAAGTATCTAAGTAACTCTTACTTTTACTTGAGTAGAATTCAAGTAAAGATACTTTTACCTAA
>NW_007610617.1:0-225 GCF_000523025.1 Cynoglossus semilaevis | reverse complement strand
GCATTTCAGGATCAGACAACTTTTCTCGATTTGCTTCAAAAGTATGTTTTGCTACAGATACTCCAGATAATTAAATGACCTGTTGGATTCAAGTTTAACATGCATCGTGCTTGTGTGCCGTAAGTAAGGGGTGGTTCAATAAAACAGTTTCATGTCTGATACGGATACTGCAACTTGGAGCGTCTCCAGATACCACTATCAGTCCGATCCCTTCTTTTCTCCTCC
>NW_007610616.1:0-225 GCF_000523025.1 Cynoglossus semilaevis | reverse complement strand
CTCTGTTTAAATTGAATCTGTATAAGTGCAATAAAAACACCTTTACGGAGAAAGGGTATCCATGACAACCAGAGAGCCCATTTTAGGAACAGAGGACTGATATATAATTCTATATATCGACCTTTTAAATAGTAATAATAAAATAATTCTACACCAATTTGTAAAATTATTGACTAGTTAACATGTAATTACAATTATCAATTAAAAGATGATTTTAACTGATAA
>NW_007610615.1:0-225 GCF_000523025.1 Cynoglossus semilaevis | reverse complement strand
AAAAAAAAATTCTCATCACTTTCTGATTGTGTGCAGGCGTGCATGCGCACATTCACAGATGCACTCCCAACCCCCTGGACTTGTTATTATTATGCTGTACAGTATATGCAGACATAATATCCCGGAGGACAAGTGTGGACACATGTGTCCACATGGTTGAATTGGACATAAAGAGGACTTTATCTTGCAATGTTCGATTCCTGAGGCGCTACACTGACACAATGA
>NW_007610614.1:0-225 GCF_000523025.1 Cynoglossus semilaevis | reverse complement strand
AAAAAAATTAAATAAATATGTATAACACTTAGTCATTCACATATTTATTTAAAGCCAACCTAAAGAAGTATCATTGGTGGCATGCAGTATTGGTGAGTACAAAAATGAAAATACTTGTACTCATATACATTCGTTTTGTGATATTGGGACAACTTCATTGTGTACTGTTTCTTCAGTAACAATAATAATTCTCACGTCTGTCTCTACTGCCCATGTACACACATG
>NW_007610613.1:0-225 GCF_000523025.1 Cynoglossus semilaevis | reverse complement strand
AAAATATGTAAAGAAATATCAAGTTTCTAAATGTACTGTGCCAGAACACCAGTGTGCAATAGCCCAAGGGAGAGATGAGGACGGAGGACTATATGTAGAGGTGATAACAAGTCGATGAAAGTCAAGGAAAAAGGATATGTCAAGTGCCATGTTGATAATGAAGAGAAGTGCAATACATTTCCCTTCCTTAATTTCCCAGAGGGAACTCCTGAGGGATTAATAAAG
>NW_007610612.1:0-225 GCF_000523025.1 Cynoglossus semilaevis | reverse complement strand
GTAAAGAAACAATTCTGAAAAAAAAAAGTACAAACAGTTTTATCAAAATTTCTTAGTTTTTGACCAAAAATGAGATGAAAAACTGATATTTTGACAAAAGTCTTAAATAGAAAATTTTTTAAAAATGTTCCCTAAATGCACTAATTTTATGAGAAACATGCAGGCAAAGATACAGTTTTGAAAATAATTTTACAAGTTTTGTAAAATTATTTTCAAAACTGTATC
>NW_007610611.1:0-225 GCF_000523025.1 Cynoglossus semilaevis | reverse complement strand
GTGGTTAGAGCTCTTGCCTTACAGCGTAAACGTCAGCAGTTTGAACTCAAGGAGTAACTTAGGGATTTTTTATTGAGTATTGAGTTTGTTGACTGAACTGTGCAAGTCTTGTTAGCTTCTAGAGTTCTAGATCTGGGAATGGAATAGAATTGACACCAGAAAAGTTCATATTAGACAGAAATTCTGTTCTTACATTGTACCGTATATAAAAAATGGGGGAAAATT
>NW_007610610.1:0-225 GCF_000523025.1 Cynoglossus semilaevis | reverse complement strand
GCTCGACTGGCGGGATTAGCTAAACTTGTAAGGTGGTCGTTCTTGAAGTCTTTAGTTTTATAGTAATGTGTGCTGTGTCGCGTTCATATGACGTTTTGTTTCCTAGCGGTGTGACGAGTTGAAAATGTAAACATTTAGGCATTGGCAATGTTCTTTCAAATGCAAAGTTGTGCTGACTAAAAACGAGCTGGCATAATTAGCGTTAGCGCCGCAGGTGTTTAGCAT
>NW_007610609.1:0-225 GCF_000523025.1 Cynoglossus semilaevis | reverse complement strand
TGGCCCACAGAACTGTCTACTTTAGCCCATGACTAGATTCAAAAATAAACATCTTAATCATGTGTTCTGGCAACATATGCCAAAAAAAGTGAAACATTTGGAAAACATTAACTTCTTTCCCCTCGTTTGGCAGTTGGAGATGTGTGGCCCAGTGGTAAAGTGCTAACTTTCCATACATGAGATTCCTGACTGAAATCCACTCTTTGTCCAGAAGACTTTGAAAGC
>NW_007610608.1:0-225 GCF_000523025.1 Cynoglossus semilaevis | reverse complement strand
GTTCAATGGTTCGAATGCTAGTGTTTCTCGGACACGCAACTGGTGGGTCACGTCCCAAAAGCGGGTCCCATATTAGTTTTTAGTGGACCGCGGGCCTTTTCCAAGGCAAAAAAAGACTAAAGGATCTCACTTGATCTTAGTAAAGTTGTTTTGTACAGTAGCATATTATAAATATCAATGCAAGGGGTTTTGATGTCGGAGGTCTGTTCCTACAGTCCGATGTAA
>NW_007610607.1:0-225 GCF_000523025.1 Cynoglossus semilaevis | reverse complement strand
AGATCATTTGAATTATAATAAACTTTGCATCTGAAACTTTTTAAAAATAATTTTTTGGTATGATTTTAGTGCTTAAGAATATTTCTTACTCCAAAATTTGTAAGAATCTTTTGTGATTTTTAAAAAAAATAATGTTATACTTCAAACAGCTGTTGATTACTATTTATTAAAATCAAATTCTAACTTGTGAAATGTTCTCATAAATACTTTAGTCTCCATAAAAGT
>NW_007610606.1:0-225 GCF_000523025.1 Cynoglossus semilaevis | reverse complement strand
GTTGGTGAAGTTGATGCAGAGCTGCTCCAAGCTGTTGTACTGTCAAGATTAAGGAGTGTTGAGTTTGACAGCAGAACTCCATGGGAACTGTTGAACTACTTGTACTTTGTTCTACTACTCACATCAAAGATCTCAAATCCAGCGATATCCAGCACACCAATGAAAGAAGACCTGGCCTGTTTTGTGTCCAGCATCTCATTGATACGGATGACCATCCACAAGAAC
>NW_007610605.1:0-225 GCF_000523025.1 Cynoglossus semilaevis | reverse complement strand
AGATAGAACTGTAGCTAATAGAAAATGAACATTTCTGCTGATGAGTCAAACACTAGATGCACAAGGAGGAGAAAAGGAAGAGGGAAGAGGAGTGAATGAGTGAGTAAAGGAGGGACATTGGGGAGTGTACAGGCGGTACATGTTTCCTGTTACGATAGAATATGATCATTTTTGATGGAACATTCCTCTCAACTTCCCCACACACACACTCACACACACCTTGTT
>NW_007610604.1:0-225 GCF_000523025.1 Cynoglossus semilaevis | reverse complement strand
GGTTTAAATGCACTGTGATGGTCCTGAGGTCAGTACTGTACATTTGGTCGAAAGATGGTGGACATCAAACTGACCAACTGGAGAACAGGTAGGAGTGTGTGAATATTTTAGTTAAGAAATGATCATATTTTTATGATATTTTATGATGAACCTTTAAATGTCTAAAAATAGATAAATGTTCAAACCGCAGACCGTACATATGTATATATATAAATATGTATATAT
>NW_007610603.1:0-225 GCF_000523025.1 Cynoglossus semilaevis | reverse complement strand
AGTACTACTGGCTCTGACAAGCCTCCTTATTCTTCCCAGACAGAGTCAGTACCATGGACAGGGACTGTTTCCTGTTGCTGCCCCAGGTCTGTCAGGTACTGCTGGAGTCTGGTTCATCACTGGCTGATGACACCATCCTGGAGAAACTACTGGACTGGTTCACAGGACTTGCCCCGGCTGGTTAGTATCATCATCGGTTGTCATTGGTTATAGAAATAAAAAAAA
>NW_007610602.1:0-225 GCF_000523025.1 Cynoglossus semilaevis | reverse complement strand
GAAGGTTTAGAAACTTCTAGAGGTTCTAGGAAGAAAGCAATTCATACACCCGTATTAATTTTTACGTTCATTAAGTCAAAGTGCAGATAAAACTGTGACAACCTTTGGGGAATTAGGTCCAGAAACAGAATTTGGAGATATGGATTTTAAATGGAATCTAAGAATGGCAACGAGCATGACAGTGGAGCTATAACAATTGTTTGGGGTTTTTTTTGGGGTGGGGGG
>NW_007610601.1:0-225 GCF_000523025.1 Cynoglossus semilaevis | reverse complement strand
CTCTGCATTAGTTTCTTTACAGAACAGAGTTGTGAGTACCAACCCCTTCACAATAATATCTTTTTTTGATTATGTGATTTGTTGAATATCAGTATCTACAACTTCATTTTTTACCTCAATAACTGACTCACTGTATTCTGTCATTTATTCGTTCTGTCTGCTGTACAACAGTGAAGTTGGGCTTTAATACTGATAACAACCCAGAATCAAGGTGTTACAAATGGA
>NW_007610600.1:0-225 GCF_000523025.1 Cynoglossus semilaevis | reverse complement strand
TGGGGGTGGTGCCACATTTGAAAAGCTCCTCTCCTCTCTGACCAAACAACCTCCTGTTGAACATTAATCCGACTCGGTGCAAAGGCAAACACCCCCAGCTGGGTCTGCAGCCTGTGCGATTCCTGCGTGTTCAGTCCGTTGCATGACTGTTTCTGTATCATAAATCACCAGGAGAACCCAGAGCTGATTAATAAAACTCAGGAGGGCAACACAAAACAGCTGGGG
>NW_007610599.1:0-225 GCF_000523025.1 Cynoglossus semilaevis | reverse complement strand
ATATATATATATATATAAAATAAATAATACAATTTTATTAGAAGACACCTCAATGATGTTACCTAGGTGATGGTGCCAAAGATATTGACCATTGAGTGTGATGCATTAAGGTTACTGTCGACTTCAATTTGTCGCCTAGCATTCTCAGCCCTTTATTAAAAATGAGTGGAACGAAGAAAAGAAAAGTAGAAAGTGAGTGCTGAGTCTTAAATAAAGAGTGGACAA
>NW_007610598.1:0-225 GCF_000523025.1 Cynoglossus semilaevis | reverse complement strand
ACAAATAATAAATATTTATTTTTGGGCTCAGAACGTAGTAATTCGAGGAGATTGTTTTATTGGTGTTTTTTTATTTATTTTGTATTTATATAAACTCCTACAGATCCCATTGAATTGAATCCATGAGAAATTCTTAACCGACCATCCAGTCCGGTAGAGGGCGATAGTGTACCAGTTTACTGCTGTGCTCACATCCGTTGACATCCGAGTAAGAAGGAAAAAAAA
>NW_007610597.1:0-225 GCF_000523025.1 Cynoglossus semilaevis | reverse complement strand
CGACTAGTTTAGAACTAACATCAAGTGGATGACTTGTGTTGTGGTTTGGGTTTATTTTTAGTGCGTTTATTATCCCAGTGTCGTCATGTTCTTATCGGATGTTTGGTCTTATTTTCGGAAGGAAATTATTTATTTGAAGTAGCTTGTCAAAAAAAGGAATTTTCACTGTAATGATGGAGGGATGAGATTCAAAAGGCACCTGTGGTCAAACAGTGTTTTTTAACT
>NW_007610596.1:0-225 GCF_000523025.1 Cynoglossus semilaevis | reverse complement strand
GGCTAACATCGACTTTCAATGTAAAAAACAAAATGGTAGTACAATGTTAGGATTTTTTTTTTTTAGTTTTGCACTTTGACAAAGTATTTACAGTAGAAACAACATTATTACTGCTTTAACTAGTTTTCATTTTCAATTCAATCAGGAGAATGGGTGATGAGAAAAACGACGAGTTAAGGTCAGATACGGTTTTTTTTTTAAATGTAACATCCCAGATGCGAACAC
>NW_007610595.1:0-225 GCF_000523025.1 Cynoglossus semilaevis | reverse complement strand
TTTTTTTTTTAAAAAAGGCAATCAACTGAAGGTATTTCCAATGGTGAGTCAAAGCTATGAGTAAGAGCTGGCTCTGGATTGTTAAAACTAGGGTTTTTTTTGTAAAGACCAAGCATTTTATAAGGATGGAAAATAAATAAATAATAAATATGTATAAATAAATATTATAAATATTTATATTATATATTGTATACATAATATATTATATTATATTATAATATAATA
>NW_007610594.1:0-225 GCF_000523025.1 Cynoglossus semilaevis | reverse complement strand
TTTAACAGGATAAAATCCTAAATGAGGGCCAATTGGTCAAGTGTTCTTTTTAAGTTTCCTTTTCCACAAACAAAGGATACATTTTTTCCTAGAATTTGTGAACACTCACAAAAGTGATTTTATGATGCCCTGAATAACGTTGTAAATTCTTGGTGGGTCGTTTTCTAGAATTTGAAGAATAGCTGAGGCTGACACTGAGGAAACACTGCTTCTCTCAGGCTTGTT
>NW_007610593.1:0-225 GCF_000523025.1 Cynoglossus semilaevis | reverse complement strand
ACCACGACTTAAAGTTGTATGTTCTGTTTCCATACTGAAACTTGTTAATGTCATTTATAGATTTTTATTCAAATCTTGGTCATACTGCTGGTACCTGGAGAGAGAAATACTTTTGGAGTACGAGTGAAATCGGGTACATCGCTGTTTTTTTTCTTAATTGTGATGCATTTGACTGTTGATATAATTGTTGGTTTTAGAGAAACACTTTTTAGAGAACTGACAATT
>NW_007610592.1:0-225 GCF_000523025.1 Cynoglossus semilaevis | reverse complement strand
CTGGAGAACTGACCTGGGTCTAACCCGGACTCCTGGGATGGGCCCAAGGCCCCGCTGCAGCCCTGGAAAGGATTATTTGGGGATTAATCAGGGATTTTCTGGAAGCAAGGTGAAGAGGAGAGAGAGAGAGGAGACCACAGAAAAACCAGACAGCTGTTAGCAGCCTGTCAGCCCTCGTGGGCTGCATTTCTCTACTCTTCCTGACACTTAAAAAAAAAAAAAAAA
>NW_007610591.1:0-225 GCF_000523025.1 Cynoglossus semilaevis | reverse complement strand
CCACCTCCACCTCCATACTGACTCGATTCGACTCAACTGGACTTGACTCTGATTCGCTAACAACGCTAACACCCACTGAAACTGAACAATGTTTCAACCATGGACCCCTGTTTAAATAACGGACGTAGCTACGGAGTATCGCCAACGCCGGCTGCCGTTTCCAGTAAGGACGAGTTCATGACCTCCTGGTGACCTGACCTCAACAAGTTGAACACTGCAGGTCAG
>NW_007610590.1:0-225 GCF_000523025.1 Cynoglossus semilaevis | reverse complement strand
TATCCAATGCACTACTCTTAAAATGTTTGCATGATTAGGCATCATGTTCATTTTCTACATTTTTCTCACTGACATTTCTTCCCTTACATCTTGGTCTCATTAAACCTCATATTTCTATATTCATATGTAACCTTGATGCCTTAAAAAGGAATAGAAGCGTTGTTTCTCTAGTAGGAGGTGATTGGGACTGAGTTGGATGTAAACACACACATATTTTATATATAT
>NW_007610589.1:0-225 GCF_000523025.1 Cynoglossus semilaevis | reverse complement strand
TAAATACTCATCCGCTAGGTGGCAGCACTTTTTGTGAGATTATTGTTTGTTGGGAAACACTGGTCCAGAGACATAGTAAGATACAGGTAGACGACCCACTGTGGAAGAAACAGCTCTGAATAAATAATGTTTCTAAGTCAGACATTGTCCACTTAAATAAATGGATGTACATCAACGCTTCTTCTCTGCCGGTGAAGTAAAGTGTTGACATGTTGCCATCCATCC
>NW_007610588.1:0-225 GCF_000523025.1 Cynoglossus semilaevis | reverse complement strand
CATCTTTGAGATTCAATTTTAAAAAAGGAAAAAAGAAGCGAAAATTAAACTTTCGGTGAGATTAGCTCGGGTGCTAATCAGGCAGCGAAATGACGGAGCGACAGGTACGAGGTGGGAGCGTGGCATCACCTCTGTAGGTGGGCAAAGGGCTGCCGGTCGATATTCAATCTCTTCAGCCAGGCGGAAACAATGAGGAGAAACAGAGCTCTGTTCATCTGGAAGGAA
>NW_007610587.1:0-225 GCF_000523025.1 Cynoglossus semilaevis | reverse complement strand
AAACAAATGATCAATTTCAAATGAGCTTTGTAATACTGTTTCTATTACTCAGGGGTGGAAGTGTTAGGATGATGATACATGGAGAGCTTTTTTTGGAGGGCTGAGAGCCACGTTGTTGCCCGTAGCGTTTAAGCCTCGGAGTGCAATAAGGTTTAGTATAATGAGTCAGGTACATCTGCTCCCTTTGATGCTGGAATTACAAAAATATTATGTAATTATACTTCA
>NW_007610586.1:0-225 GCF_000523025.1 Cynoglossus semilaevis | reverse complement strand
AATTTGGTACAAAAACTTCTTACAACAATTACAGATCAGTGAGATCTGTGGGACAAATCTGAATGTATTTGCTTTGCTGTGCCGTCCTGCACTGGTTATAGGAGGGCCTGCCCCCCCCACTTTGGGAACCCTTGAGTTAGACTGAAGATTAGATTTAAGTATATGTACATATGTTTAAATGTTATGGTTTTAAGGAGTGGAGAATGGATTATATCTTTGTGAAGG
>NW_007610585.1:0-225 GCF_000523025.1 Cynoglossus semilaevis | reverse complement strand
TAAGGCACGGCCCTGACTTTGAGGTGATTGATTTTGGTTTAAAGAAAAGGTCACGTTTAATGACTTGCAAGTGCTTGTGTCAGCCTTGATCTTTTTTAGCATTGGCCAAGTAAACACGACACTTTAATCACAGGGAACAAAGGAATAATCAGTCTTTATGGCCCTCGAGACGTTGTACTGTGGGTATCAGGTATTTTCATTTCTAGAGCATAGTTACTGTTTCAG
>NW_007610584.1:0-225 GCF_000523025.1 Cynoglossus semilaevis | reverse complement strand
AAAAAAGGAAAAGAAATATAATGAGGGAAGGGGGAAATAAAAAGAGAATAAAGAACATGATGAAACCCGGAGAGATGAACGGGGGAAAAAAAACGTGAAAAAGGAATCAGAAGACAAAGAAGGAAGAAATCTGTAGCGATGGAGTTAGCGTTGCGGTCAGTTGTTGTTCCACACTTCGTTAAAGCATTTAACAACGAATCAAAACATTTAGAAATCTTGACAAAA
>NW_007610583.1:0-225 GCF_000523025.1 Cynoglossus semilaevis | reverse complement strand
CCCTCTGTTGGAGGACACAGTAACTACATATGACTAGCAATGTTTAAGTTTAAATAAAACAGGATAGTCCTAACAACCTCTCACAGTTGACAGTGGTTAACCTGGGTTGTACCTGTGATGGTGTTGACCATTGTTCGAAGGATTGTTGGGGGTTTAATAAGCTCTTTGAGGATGTTGGACTCTGTGGCCAGTGGAAAGCCATTGTCCAGCATCTCCTCCAGCAGC
>NW_007610582.1:0-225 GCF_000523025.1 Cynoglossus semilaevis | reverse complement strand
GAGAGAGAGTGAGAGAGAGAGAGAGTAGGGGGGAAGAGAGAGAGAAGAAAACAGACGTGATGAAGGGAGGAGCAGTTAGACTTTAAAAAAGTCTGGAGTTGGAGGAGGTGGAAGTGGAAGATGAGGTCAAATGTCTGACGGGGTGTGAGCCAGGAAGTGTGTGGAAAGTGCTGGAGGTGGTAAACAGGATGTACTTAGACACAAAGCTGACACACACACACACAC
>NW_007610581.1:0-225 GCF_000523025.1 Cynoglossus semilaevis | reverse complement strand
AACACGGGTTTCATATAAGACGTGGATTCGTAAATTCAAACTTTATCCTGTGTCCTACCTCACATTTCTGTCTGTTTTTTCCAGAGACCTGAGCAACAACCAGATCTCTGACATCGCTCCGGACGCTTTCCACGGCCTCAAAGCTCTGAATTCACTGTGAGTACCAAAAAAAATACTAACTAATTATGGAATATCGGTAAGAAAGGTTATTGGTTTTTTTCTTTC
>NW_007610580.1:0-225 GCF_000523025.1 Cynoglossus semilaevis | reverse complement strand
ATGACAGGGTTTGGCAACGTGGCAAGTCCAGGAAACAAAAACTGAAGCTAAAAATGATGAAACTCAAAATCAAATCACCTATGTCGCCCTCTGGTGGTTGGCTGCGGAAGTTCCTAGGTAAGCGGATGAGATTTTAAAAAGTAACGTTTTTAAAATGTTTAATTTCCATTAAAAGACTCCAGGTGTGTGTATGTGTGATGAGACACAGTTTAGCTTCACTTTAGC
>NW_007610579.1:0-225 GCF_000523025.1 Cynoglossus semilaevis | reverse complement strand
CTAACAGAATAAAGAGGTTTTATTTTGGAGATGTAATGATCCCTCAACAATGGCGCAGTATTACCGCTCCGCAGTAACGCCTGATACTGGTTGACCGGTATCCTTGGTACATAAAAGGTTGGGGATCGCTGTTCTACATCTTATAGATCTTCTAATGAAAAGCAGGGCACAGAGAAGCCTTGGTTATGTTGTACTATTTGTATGTCTATAAAGAAGAAAAACAAA
>NW_007610578.1:0-225 GCF_000523025.1 Cynoglossus semilaevis | reverse complement strand
CCCCTCTGGCACTACGAGGAAAAAGAGATAAAATAACAGACCTCTAACATTTGGACCATTTTGGCCTGTAGAGTAATTGAAATAGAATGAAAGAGAAAAATGTGAGTGAAATCTTTTTAGCGGCACATAAAAATTGTCTCCTGTGACCCAACTGTTAGTAGTGACCCCGTCTTTCAGCACGCATTTTTTTAGGACAGTTCTTTTCAAAGTGTGGGGCGGGGCCCC
>NW_007610577.1:0-225 GCF_000523025.1 Cynoglossus semilaevis | reverse complement strand
CATGTGAAAGGCTGGTGAAGGAAGGACACTTCATTCCTAGCAATCCTGTGGGGGTTTTGACGACCAGCTACTATGAGTTGTTGCAGAACAAAGTGCCACTGCTCGGTGAGTACATCCAGTTCTCTCTGTCAGGCTGTGATGCAAAGAAGTTTCCACGTGGTTTGAATCCGAGTTTGTTCTTTGGGTTTAAGTTGTTTATTTCTGGATTAGCTCTTGGCGGTTGGG
>NW_007610576.1:0-225 GCF_000523025.1 Cynoglossus semilaevis | reverse complement strand
TCCCAGCATGCACGGCGGCTCCAACCTCTGGGGTGAGAGCAAGAAGAGGAGGGGACACCGGAAGGGAGGCAAAAAAGGCCAAGAGAAGAGGACCCCACTGCTCGATCCCAAGGAGCTCATGTTTGCTGTTCAAGGTAACGAATATACACACATGAACTACACCAGGGACAAAGTACTAGGTGTAAAAGTAACTAGGTGTAATACATTGTTTCCCAAAGACTGGGT
>NW_007610575.1:0-225 GCF_000523025.1 Cynoglossus semilaevis | reverse complement strand
TCAAAGGGAAACATTAGTGTCCTACATTCAATACAAAATCCCCCAGATATTTTAGAATGCCAAATATTATAATAGTATAGTGCTACCAGTCAGTAGAGTTCTTTCTTCTTTCTTAAATAACCAAACTAAATCATTTTAATAACTGGATTTTTCTGTGCGAAATTGTTGTTGACATCGAGTCACAGGCCAGATGTGAGAGGTTCGTGGGCCAGAAGTGGCACCCGG
>NW_007610574.1:0-225 GCF_000523025.1 Cynoglossus semilaevis | reverse complement strand
GCTTAAAAAGCATTTAATAAAGTCCACAGTCCAGGTGGTATCAAACCTGCAACCTACCGGCGCACACCTATTTCACTCTGTTTGTAAAAAGGTATTGGATATTCTTAATGATCTGGGTGAATCTTGTCGTTACATTCAAACTAATTAATACCGCATTAGCATTGTTCACTTAATGCAGTGGTTCTCAATATTTGCGTCCAGCCCCCCCTAGTGGACAGAATTTTT
>NW_007610573.1:0-225 GCF_000523025.1 Cynoglossus semilaevis | reverse complement strand
AGAACATTTAATTTCTTGGCGGGCGTCAGTTTCTTAGTCACTAACGAACACAGTGACGATAATTTTTCGGCTCAGAAACAGGTCCAAACGTTTGCGTGGACGTTATGAACATCGTAGAATGTTGAACCTTTTTCAGTCGTTGTCTTCTTCTGTTTAATTTATGGGATCACGCTAGCTATAGTGCGCAACACTGCCCCCATCATCACCAGTGGTACTGCCCTATTT
>NW_007610572.1:0-225 GCF_000523025.1 Cynoglossus semilaevis | reverse complement strand
AAAAAAAAAAAAAAAACAACCTCCGTCCAGTTTTCCCTCAAAGTAACTATTTAATAATTTATATTAACTGACAATGAAATTAAATTAAAAATGATCATAAATAACCTGTGGCTGTAATCTCAACTACAAACATGACAGGTCACATAAACGGTAGGATATTTGTTTGGCCATCCGCTTTCATTTTATGAACATAGCAGCATGTTTTAGTCTAATAATCGTTTTATA
>NW_007610571.1:0-225 GCF_000523025.1 Cynoglossus semilaevis | reverse complement strand
CTTTTTTATGTTAACATTAAACTTGTCTCCAGATTCATAGAATGTTTCCTAACTTAAAATCGTGTTTTGCACAAACCACCCGTGTACAAACTGGATCACTAAACACGATGATAAATATTTGAATGGCCCAACAGTCACTGACACTGAAAACTAGGACAATACCAGCAGGGTGTTCCTAATGAAGTGGCACTTTAGCAAATTTAAAGCTCGACTATCTTCTTAAAA
>NW_007610570.1:0-225 GCF_000523025.1 Cynoglossus semilaevis | reverse complement strand
AACAAATATAGTTGGTGACCCCAGGTTTAGGGTATTAATAAAGTACTACTATAATAGCCAGCTAAAATACTGTATTTTTCTGGAAGCCACACACATTTTTGTAGACTTAAATTCTTTAGCACCTTCTCTATCAAAATATAGTCCATATCACCTGTTGCCACAAGAGGACACTGTCTACACTTGCGACCACGGAATACCGCTACTGAGCTACTAAAAAACAAAAAA
>NW_007610569.1:0-225 GCF_000523025.1 Cynoglossus semilaevis | reverse complement strand
TGTGTAAATCGCGAAAATGATGGACGAATTCTATCATTCTATCAATTCTATAACTTTCAGTTATCGTAACTTATCGTGACATAATATCGTACGAAAAGTAATAAAACACAGACAAAGGAAGTGTCAATTAAAAACTCAGACAGTTCATCTCTGAGCTCGTGGACTCACCTGAATGTCCTCCATGCCGTGCAGTCCGTGCAGCAGCCCGTCCCCCATCCCGGGCTC
>NW_007610568.1:0-225 GCF_000523025.1 Cynoglossus semilaevis | reverse complement strand
CAAGTCATTTTCACACCACTGTTGTAAATAAACAGATTCTATCATGATGGGCAGACAAACATGAGCGGGCTCTGTTCTGTGCAGTGACCCAGAAATACAGTTATCACTGCTTTACTTTTTTTAACGTCTGACTCAGTAAGAACTGGGTCACAGTGTCTGTCTCCTGAAGACAGATTTACAGGCACTTCATGAAGAGAACGTCCCCACACACTGCTGCCCACTGTT
>NW_007610567.1:0-225 GCF_000523025.1 Cynoglossus semilaevis | reverse complement strand
ATATCTGGCCAAGTCCCAGAGAATCATTTTGTTGAAAGAAAAGCTCACGTCTGTAAGAAGACGAATGAGAAGATGGAGTCTCTCCTGAAGTCAAAGTGGTTTGAAAACCATCTGTGTCTCTGTTTCTTCCAATGACATAACTTCCTGTAAAAACAGCAGACAATGAAATAACGTCATAGGAATGTGAACTTTCTGTTAACGAGGAGACAGAATCACACAGACACA
>NW_007610566.1:0-225 GCF_000523025.1 Cynoglossus semilaevis | reverse complement strand
TGCCTCCTCAATCCCACAAATCAACAGAGGATAGATGCCCATTGTGCCCAATCAAAGCACTTCCTCCCGGGGTAATCCCTCAATTTGAACAGGAAGAAAAGCCCCGTGGAGGGGGGAATGTTCGGGATCAGTCCTGTGAAGAGCCCATATTATACACCCTCATTTAGATTTCACCAAAGAGTCACAGCCAGCAGCTCACCCCCTCCTCCCTCAACCTCCCCCCCC
>NW_007610565.1:0-225 GCF_000523025.1 Cynoglossus semilaevis | reverse complement strand
ATGTCTAGCTCTGTCTCTGGTTTTGCAAATGCTGAGACATTTTCCTGTAATGACTTTCAATTACACAGATTGTCCCCATGAGGGGACAAGAGCTGATTCTAAAAAGACAAGCTGCATGGAGAGAAATAAAATCTGACAGAGGAATGTGGGGAATGTTTGTCTAGACCAGGGGTCAGGAACCTATGGCTCGTGTTTTGGCAATTTTGTCAATAGTCACCTTGGAAT
>NW_007610564.1:0-225 GCF_000523025.1 Cynoglossus semilaevis | reverse complement strand
CATGTGAAAGGCTGGTGAAGGAAGGACGCTTCATTCCTAGCAATCCTGTAGGGGTCTTGACGACCAGCTACTATGAGCTGCTGCAGAACAAAGTGCCACTGCTTGGTGAGCACATCCAGTTTTCTCTGTCAGGCTGTGATGCAAAACAGTTTCCATGTGGTTTGAATCCAAATTTGTTCTTTGGGGTTAAGTTGTTTTTTTCTGGATTAGCTCTTGGCGGTTGGG
>NW_007610563.1:0-225 GCF_000523025.1 Cynoglossus semilaevis | reverse complement strand
GAGAGAGGGTGCCCTCACAGTACTGTGATGCATTCACTGACCCTGGGAACAATGGAGAAGTGATGTCACGGTGCAGCTGCGCTCAGAGGTCGTCCCAGGACACTGGACTCTCTGTCAGCACAAAAATGTAAAGAAAACAATCTGGAAAGATGAGACCAGGAAGATGGAGGAATAAAAAAACGTTAGCCAAAATAGCTAACATTCAGTAGAGAGAAAAAAAAAAAA
>NW_007610562.1:0-225 GCF_000523025.1 Cynoglossus semilaevis | reverse complement strand
AAATAATATATTTTTTAAAAACCCTAGTGAAATGAAAATTTACATTTTTATATACTCACTCATTTCCTCCCTTGACATGTTTCTTTGCAAACAAAGGCAAACAGTGGACCATAAAAGGCATAAAGCTGAATACATTTGTCGTGACAGAGAAATTGTAATTGTAAAAGTATGTTTCTGCCTGCTTCTGTGCTCCGACACGTACACACTCACTCACACACGCTTGTT
>NW_007610561.1:0-225 GCF_000523025.1 Cynoglossus semilaevis | reverse complement strand
CTCCAACTGTCTTTGTAGAATGTGCCAATGCGTTATGCGTCATGATGGATGACGTTGGAAAAACCTAGAATAGATAAAATCACATGTTTCATTTGTCCAAACTTCACAGAGATATTATAAAACTTTCTTTAAATCTGTCTTGTATTTTTTTGAGAAAGTATCCAAATATCGGGCCTGTCCTTTGTTTTTAAGACAGACATTTAACTTGCAACATGATGCAAATAC
>NW_007610560.1:0-225 GCF_000523025.1 Cynoglossus semilaevis | reverse complement strand
TGCAGCAGCAAATTGGCCGATGTACGCGGCTACCATGTGATTAATCAGACTAAAAAATCACATGACAGTCTTACTTTCGCCATTGTTTTCGTTAATAATCTCAACAAGTACCGCTACAGATCTCATTTCAAGTTTCTCAGTTTCCCAACTGAAAGATAAAGCTGTTCTTAGTTAAGCTATCCAAACATATGTATGCTATTCTAATAAAGCAGCTTCATCAAACAA
>NW_007610559.1:0-225 GCF_000523025.1 Cynoglossus semilaevis | reverse complement strand
ATGTGCACTTACCTTCTCTCCTGGATCTCCCAGGAGGCCATGGGGACCTGGCTTTCCCCTGTCCCCCTACATGAAAAAAGTATTAGCTCCAAGCCAAGTGTTATTTGTGACTCATAGACAAATAGCACAGAAATAGTTACTCGCTTTCATAAACTGCAGAATCTACCACAACTGTTCACTTTATTTTATGCAAACATCTGTTTAATGATTTTTTTTTTTTTTTTT
>NW_007610558.1:0-225 GCF_000523025.1 Cynoglossus semilaevis | reverse complement strand
ATAGCTGAAGTGTCTGGGGTCTGCAACCTGCTCCACGATCAGGTCAGGACACGCCCGGATAATTTCGTCCATTATATTCCAGTCTATATGTGGTAAACGCGGTGGAGGAAACTACGCACGGGAAAGAACAATGAAGAGGAGCAGGGATCGTCTGCCGGATTGTTGATATTCGGGCTTTATTTCAGGGGGGGGAAAAACAACAACAAAGTCTCTCATCTCACTGGA
>NW_007610557.1:0-225 GCF_000523025.1 Cynoglossus semilaevis | reverse complement strand
GAGGGAGGAGCTGGGGTGTTAGTGACCCCTAGAGGAGGGAGGAGCTTCCACATTCAGCTTCAGAGTTGAAGATCCAAAGTATTAACATCATCTTTCTTCAACATGCTGTCACTGCCTCACTCTGTATTTTCTCTACTGCTTCTTCACACTCTAACAGGTCAGTTCCATGATCAGTTCCAGGAACTCTTTTCATTCCAGGAACATCTGGATGTGGACTTTCTTTGA
>NW_007610556.1:0-225 GCF_000523025.1 Cynoglossus semilaevis | reverse complement strand
AAGGTCGTAATAAATGTCTTGAAAAATCACCAATGGAAATGTCTTTGGGGACTGGACGACAGATGAAAGTTCAGTTAAGACCAAATTAGCTAACTGAAATTCTGTTCACAAAGATGTTGCAAATGATCTGAGATGGAAGGGAGGGGCATTCAACCCATAGAACACAGCCCCTGCATTGAAGCTACAGACTTCATGAGATGAGAAATCCCTGTATGTGATGAAAAA
>NW_007610555.1:0-225 GCF_000523025.1 Cynoglossus semilaevis | reverse complement strand
CCACCAGGAAACTGCTGCTCCTGAACTGAGACACACACATACAGGTATCTGATGTATTTTGTTTGGATGATTTGTTCTGGTGTGTGTGTGTGTGTGTTTGTGCCAGTAATTGTGAGCATCTGCTCTCCCTTTATTGAAGCCCTGGGACAACGTGCGGACTGGGGCCCTTATCTTGGACACACATCTACACACACACACACACTGAGGGCAAAGGGGCTTCCATTT
>NW_007610554.1:0-225 GCF_000523025.1 Cynoglossus semilaevis | reverse complement strand
TGTATTAGAGTACCCGTTTTAGAGTACCTGTTAAGAGTATTGTTAATGAGGTTTTTTGTTCAAGTGTATGGACCGAGAATGACAATGAATTTGGAGTAACTGATTTAGAGTACTTGTATTAGAGTACCTGTATTAGAGTACACATTTCAGAATACCTGTGGTAGAGTACCCGTTTGAGAGTACCCACTTTGGAGAACCTGTTGTAGAGCACACATTTCAGAGTAC
>NW_007610553.1:0-225 GCF_000523025.1 Cynoglossus semilaevis | reverse complement strand
ATACTGTATACAGCTGTAAAATGACTGTGGAATCAGAATCCATATTTATGACCAAATACATTTACACATACAGGGGATTCTGAAAAATAAATACAAAAACATTAATGTGAAGGCTGAGATATAAAAATAAATACACAGTAGGGACAAAAATGTAAACAAAGACCGGTGGGTTGATGTTATTTACCAACCCATGGTCTGGGGACTGGTGCAGGTCCGTAGGTCATT
>NW_007610552.1:0-225 GCF_000523025.1 Cynoglossus semilaevis | reverse complement strand
AAGATATTGTTAGACTAATTTTTAGTTCATTTTATCTAAGTGTCCTGACGCCAAGATGTCTGTTTAGATAAAAAAAACTGTCCCTACAGTTGGTGACCCCTGATATAGAGTCGAGAGTTTGTAAATAGAGGTATGTATTTCACCGCCCCACCTGTAGGAGTGCTATAAAGACATTAACCTTATCCAGATTTGGTATGCAAGCACGGTGGTACACAATCCATTTTT
>NW_007610551.1:0-225 GCF_000523025.1 Cynoglossus semilaevis | reverse complement strand
AAAGCTTCTGTTGCCTTTTTGATGTGCATTTGGACTGTGGACTTTGGAATCGTTTGGCTTTTCTGTCACTGTTTATAAACAAAGAGCATGTGGTGCTACTGTAAAACATTAAAAAGTACAGTCATTTTAATCAATTTTAATACTTAATTTTTAACACTATGTTCTAATCATAAATTATGGTAAAGTTGCCTAAAATAAAGAAACCCCCCCCCACACACACACACA
>NW_007610550.1:0-225 GCF_000523025.1 Cynoglossus semilaevis | reverse complement strand
TGTTGTGCGTGTCTTTCTGACGCCTGTTTATTCATATTTCACCGCGCCCGTCTCCACCCTCCATCCCTCACCTCCTGCCTCCTCACCCGTCCTCTGTGGCAGCCTTTCTCTAAACAGAACAATCTGGAAAGCTTCAGTGGCCAGCTCGGGAATGTTAACAAGCCGAGCGTAACATTACACCTAGAGGAGTGTGTGGGTGTCTGCGAGTGTGAGTGAGGGAAGGAG
>NW_007610549.1:0-225 GCF_000523025.1 Cynoglossus semilaevis | reverse complement strand
ACCACAGAGAGTGTTTTTCTCTGTCATCTTCTCCGACCACTTCAGTTGAAACTCCACTTCAAACTGCATTTGTAAGATTTGTCCGGTGAATTACATCAGAGAGAGCACTCTTCAACAACATTCATCCTCATTCTTTTTCTCTACGGTTGAGAGTACCAATCAGTCAAAGCCATGGGATTTGACCTTTTCACTGTGACTGACAGCTTTGACTCTGCACCACCCATC
>NW_007610548.1:0-225 GCF_000523025.1 Cynoglossus semilaevis | reverse complement strand
GATTCAGATAAAAACAAGTGTAAATATTCCAGATGTGTTCCAGTCAGTGTACTGTACTTCACGCAGGTTGTGTCCACTCTGCTGATTTACCTTCAGCACATTCAGTGGACGTCCCTGGTAGCTCTGTCCAATCACAAGCTTGCTGACCAGGCTGGGATTCTCAGCCACCAGCATGTCCTGGAAGCTGGAGATCTTTGACCAGAGATGAAAATGTGATTTTTTTTT
>NW_007610547.1:0-225 GCF_000523025.1 Cynoglossus semilaevis | reverse complement strand
CTAAAAATGTAGCAACAGGACAAAATAAAGCGATAGCCCAACAAAAAAAGTAGAAATGAACAATAGGTCTACAACAAAAATGATGATATTTCAAAGCCGATACCATAAGTGTTAATGTTTTTTTTTTAAAGCTTAATGATGGATCATGGATTAAAATATGATTTGAGTCGGAAATGAATAATAACTGTAGTGATAGCTTATGTCCTGTCTTCCTGTTGCTGCAGA
>NW_007610546.1:0-225 GCF_000523025.1 Cynoglossus semilaevis | reverse complement strand
TATGATGTGCTGTTCTGCAGCCCAAAATTTTAGTTCTCATCACAGGTAAAAGAATTGGCAGATTGCCGATCTGAGAACTTTTAATTTTGTGATTTGCTGTTACTTAATCACTTAATGCGTGGTTTGTTCACATTGAGAATGGGATCAAGTGCGTGAACTACTGCCAAACTGACATATACACTGTCGTGTGATCAGAAGCGTAGTAGTTTTAATGGCTCCGTACCC
>NW_007610545.1:0-225 GCF_000523025.1 Cynoglossus semilaevis | reverse complement strand
TCGCCCGCCTTTCATACAAGAGATACTAAAACCTAAACTAAAATATTTTTGGACCTCGGATATCGGTTTCATTTTAGGAGTTTTTACTACGTAATAATCAGTCTTCTTAGGCCAAATGACTGGGTCCCTCCTCGCTAACTACAGTGTCTCTGGGTTTAACAATAGCTGGCATCCTTTGTCTGTCTTTTACTGGTTACATTTGTATTAAGAAATGTAAAAAAAAAA
>NW_007610544.1:0-225 GCF_000523025.1 Cynoglossus semilaevis | reverse complement strand
CATTCACAGCCTTGGTTAGTTCACCATTTAATCCAATTTCTAGTACAAAATATCAGGAAAGTATCCACACAAAAAAGTAAACCAATCCAAAGTGATCCCGTTTCAAAACAACACTATTACATTTTGTTATTGACATATTAGTAGTTATCGCATACTTGGCTGGATATTACTATTATGATGTTTATTTAGCCAATAACAGGCCGAGTGAGATCTGAAATAACGCTC
>NW_007610543.1:0-225 GCF_000523025.1 Cynoglossus semilaevis | reverse complement strand
TGGTTCAGGATTCTTTGGGATTTTTTCAGTTCTTAAAGCAGTTTGAAGGTTACTGTTTTTCTTGTGGTAAAACTTTTTTTAAAATGTTTTTGTTGTCTAGGAAAGACTGGTGTTTCTCCAAAGAAATCCAAATACCTCACGCCGCTCCAGCAGAAGCTGAATGAACTCTACGATGCTGTGCGTAACTTCACTGACCGCCGAGGCCGCCGCCTCAGCACCATCTTC
>NW_007610542.1:0-225 GCF_000523025.1 Cynoglossus semilaevis | reverse complement strand
GTATTTTAAAGTAAAAAAATCTCATATCTTGAGATTCCACTGTACAATAATTTAACACTAATATATGTACATATAAAAACACTATAAGTTATACTTTTTTGTTTTAATATTTTGACTAGTCCTGTGCCTTTATATATATTCCAACTTATACATCACCGATATACATGATATAATTAGTGACCACTAGGGGGCACTTTCTGACGTGGATCAAGATCAGGAGTTGGT
>NW_007610541.1:0-225 GCF_000523025.1 Cynoglossus semilaevis | reverse complement strand
GATATTTAATGGATACTTCAAGGCTTTAAGACCAGTGGTTGTTCAACTACCAGAAACAAATACTAATAAACTGAAAACGAAGACGATTTTCATTTCTGTCTAGCCTTTCGTTTCCATCAGAGCCTTTTTCTCTCTGCAATTTCTTCGTCCCTCCCTTCTCTTCCCTCCTACCTCCGCTACCTTTTGGGAAGCCAGAGGTGCAGACACAATTTTTCTTTTTTTTTT
>NW_007610540.1:0-225 GCF_000523025.1 Cynoglossus semilaevis | reverse complement strand
GGGTGAGTCAAAAAGATCTAAGACAAATATAATTTATCCTGGTCAAGAATTGAGTTTACAACCCTCTTAAGACAGTTTTAAGGTACCATAATTCCCGTGTGATAGTTCAAGGCTCTCAGATACTTACTTCATGTACTCAGTGTGATCATTTCCCATACAGTTCAGTAAAATCGGTGCCATGACTGAAGTAGAAAGTTCGAAATCCAACTGAAAGTAACTTTAAAA
>NW_007610539.1:0-225 GCF_000523025.1 Cynoglossus semilaevis | reverse complement strand
ACTTGATCTATAGGTCAGGGTTAGTTATTAGTTATTTGCAAATAGGTATTTGCTTACCTGCCAATCTGCATCATCACTGCTCCTCTCTGAAAGAATGCAATAGCCAGACGTTCGTCTTTGACTATGGCCAGGTCTAAAGCCTGGATTTGAGGGAATGAAATTAAAATTCACTTTAGGTATTAGATATGACGACCCACGATGTACGTTTTGGGAACTATACAAGGT
>NW_007610538.1:0-225 GCF_000523025.1 Cynoglossus semilaevis | reverse complement strand
CACCTCAGATGTGTGACTTCATGTGTGGAGGGGGTGTGGGGGGCAGAGTGTATAAATAACCATGATGACATATGAGACGGACACGTCGGTGTCTTTGTTCTTCAGTGTGAGACAGTTGTCCAGCAGCAGCTGACGGACGTTAGGCCTTCATACTTGTACGTTGTTAAAATTCAGCTCTAAGTCAGAGGTCTGACCTGACCTTGACCCTGACCAAGGTCCTGCCAA
>NW_007610537.1:0-225 GCF_000523025.1 Cynoglossus semilaevis | reverse complement strand
TTAACTCCTTTTAATTCAGGATCTTTCATTTTTACATCATTTTTAGTTAAGATGTTTTTATGACCTCATTCCTCATTCTATTTATTCATCTTATTTTGATTTACTTTTAACCACATAGTAAAGTATTATTTTTGCTGCTTAATTAGTGACTACATTAGTAACAGTTTGTTCAGTGAGTGGTAGTTTGTTTTCCAAGCATTTTCTTGAAAATTTGATTTTTTTTTT
>NW_007610536.1:0-225 GCF_000523025.1 Cynoglossus semilaevis | reverse complement strand
TGCTGCTGCTGCTGCTGCTGCTGGTTCGACGTTCATACATTTTCCAGCATCAATTATTCTTTAGGATCAACACCAGTGTTGGAGCCTATTCTTTATCTTCAGCTCATTTTGTGGGAAAGTGAGATGAATGTTATTAATGGGAGTTTCTGTTTCTGATGGGCTGTGCTTCAGAAACAGGCGTCTGGGTTATTCATCACTGGACAAAGGAGCTTTTTAAAGATACGT
>NW_007610535.1:0-225 GCF_000523025.1 Cynoglossus semilaevis | reverse complement strand
CGTTTGTAGGAAAACAACAAAATACCATAGTATTTCTTTTTTTAGTTTTTGTTTCACCGAAGCGCCTCAAGATTTAAATGCCATCTCTACTCCCATACGCCTGGCTCGTGTCAGACCAGCCTCAGGACAGTCAGTCATTGAACGACTGACAAGTTGACTGTCATACAGTGTTTAGGAATGTTGCTTCATTTCGATTACTCACAATTAATCATGATTAATTGTGAT
>NW_007610534.1:0-225 GCF_000523025.1 Cynoglossus semilaevis | reverse complement strand
AATGTTGAATACTGTTTACTGTAGGTGTTTGAAATAATGTTTAATATTTAATACTGAGCGGTAGAATTGTTCATTGTTAACAACTTTTTTTCTCATTTATTTATCCAGAAAGTCGATTGCTTTCTACTATAGATAGTGTAGTGTAGTACTATCGGTCAACCCTATTGATAGATAGGGGCAGTTCTGCTTCTGTTTTCTATTAGTGTAACAAAAACATTTCTGAAT
>NW_007610533.1:0-225 GCF_000523025.1 Cynoglossus semilaevis | reverse complement strand
AGAGAGATTTCAGTAAAATGAGCAGAATCTAACACTCTCCATATATTATGCACATAATATATAAATAATTAAGTTAGTTCTAGTCATAAAAGGTATTGTGAATATAGGTGATAACTAACATCAATATAAGTAATGGATATTTTTTATTGAGAACACAAACAGAATATCAAATTCATTGTAATTTACCTTAAAGGACGTTTATTCATCCAGGTTATCTTATCCAAA
>NW_007610532.1:0-225 GCF_000523025.1 Cynoglossus semilaevis | reverse complement strand
CTGAGATGATGAGAAAACTCTTGGTTACACAATATGCAGATGACTGTGCTCTTATCCAAACTGCCGTCGAGAAGCTTTGATGACAAAAGAATTCTGCCGAAATTGACAAGATGTCTGTTTCCTATCACGCTGAATGAAAACACACAACAGCAACAAACTTTAGGTGTGTTTGGGTCACTTTTGGGGCCAGAGTCATTCATTAGGAAAAATGCTTTTAAATGCAGT
>NW_007610531.1:0-225 GCF_000523025.1 Cynoglossus semilaevis | reverse complement strand
GGGGGTCAAGAGTTAAAACAACGTAAAGAAAAAACTGTCAAAAAGTTCTAAGACGATCGGTATTTGTCATCGTTCAGGTTTTGGTTAACTTTCACTGGGAGATAATTTGAAATCCGAGCAGACGTCAAAAGTTTTGAACACAAACCTGAGTGAAAAATTTAATTAAATTAAAGTTAACAAAGCTTCACAGCAGGTGTAGATCCACAGCAGCTCCATCGTTGTTGT
>NW_007610530.1:0-225 GCF_000523025.1 Cynoglossus semilaevis | reverse complement strand
CATAGTGTTGCCCACAGATGATCCCACTACTACTCACTACTAACCAGTATTACTACTAACTGAGTTACTACTCACTTACTACTAACTCCCTTGGACTGAACACCAATCTACAGCATGAAAAAACATTATTTAACCAATGCTTAATTTAAAGGTCGGAGGTCCCGGACCGCAAACCACTAGTGATTCTGGCAACTTTTTAAACTTTTCATGTGATACGGAAGTGGC
>NW_007610529.1:0-225 GCF_000523025.1 Cynoglossus semilaevis | reverse complement strand
GGGGGGGGGTGAGAGAAAGTCATGCAGAACATGCTAACATGTTTGCATTACCTTTTCCTTCTGTATCTTGTCTTGCTGGTGGTCAAGGAAAGGAAGGACAGGAGGATGAAATGAGATGAGGAGGAGGAGGAAAGTACACTTGGACAGTCAAGTCTGTTAGTGACACTCAGTAACAGGTGAAAAGACAGGTGGTTTACAGGGCAGTGGTCATGTGACCGGACTTCC
>NW_007610528.1:0-225 GCF_000523025.1 Cynoglossus semilaevis | reverse complement strand
AAAACATAAACCCTCTTGTTTTATGCAGATTACTCTCAGACGTTTGTGAATGCAGCCTAACACACTGTTAACATGGCTCCAACTCGGATTATTCTCAAAAAACTATCACAAGTGCAATGCAACAAAGAGGAGTTCCTCATGAGACACAATTTCCAGTGTTCAACTCCACAGTAAAAGCAGTAAAGACTTTATCTATTCAGTCATTTTTCATAAACGTGGTCAAAA
>NW_007610527.1:0-225 GCF_000523025.1 Cynoglossus semilaevis | reverse complement strand
TTTAACTTCTCTCTGTTTGTCACAACATGACTTTTGATACATCTAAAATGATGTTAAAATTTACAGCTGCTCAGTGCAGACGACGTCTGGTTCTTGGTTTTTGGTCTATAAATGTACAGTGTACTGCAGGTGAATATTTTGGAGTGAACTTGTTTTACTTTCTTACTGCTGTCCATTTCTAAATCCTTCCAATGTGTCAAGTCGTCTTGTCCATTTGGTTGATGG
>NW_007610526.1:0-225 GCF_000523025.1 Cynoglossus semilaevis | reverse complement strand
ATGAATCTGCGAGGAGGAAAAAAACTTTGAAGTCACATTTTAAGATAACGCTGCTTTTGCAGTGTTTTCTTGACAATTATTATAGTTTTTGTAATGTTTAAAATAACATGGAAATGTGTCTGATCATTCATGTGCTTTCATGGTTTGAGACCAGGTTTTTTTGACCAGTCTACGTGAGGTTTAAAGGCTTCGCAGGGACACAGTGGTGTAGAACTGCGTGGTGAG
>NW_007610525.1:0-225 GCF_000523025.1 Cynoglossus semilaevis | reverse complement strand
AACATTTTGATTGGACTCTATGCTGTAGTGGTATATGCTGACCTGCTATCTGACAGTTGTTTCGTGGTCCAAGTTCTCTGTTTATTTTATTTCAGATTGCTTGTCTGTCATTTCCATGGCTTATTTTTAACTATATATTTTTAAGATATCACACTGTTTTTTCCTGGGCTATGTTCTTTTAACCATTTTTGGCCAACTTTGAGTAATCTTCTCCACTATTTTTTT
>NW_007610524.1:0-225 GCF_000523025.1 Cynoglossus semilaevis | reverse complement strand
TGTAGTTATGTTTCTCCTGCTGGGTGCCGGGGCTTCCTGCTCCGACCGTCGCCGACACCGAGCGCCACCGAGCGCCGCGGAGCCACGGCCGCTGCACAATTCATGAGGCTCGGCCATGTTTAATTCAGACCTGCAGCAGCGGCGTGTACCGCGGATGAACAGATGAGAGGTGGCGTTACACTTTCCATCCGTGTTGTTTACCCAGACCTGTGTTACCATGGTGAC
>NW_007610523.1:0-225 GCF_000523025.1 Cynoglossus semilaevis | reverse complement strand
TTTTTTTTTTTGACATTTTGGGGCTGATAAACGGTCTCACCCTGATATGATTTAAACAAGCTTTTCTCAGACTGTTACACAGCAGTTCCTAGGATGATGAAAACTGAATGGTAAAAATAATCATGGCTTCATCATCTCTGTTTTTCATTTCACCTAAATGTTAAGAAAGGTGGTGCGAAATTCTGACAGAGCACAGGAACGAAGAACTGCAGTAGAATGTTTTTT
>NW_007610522.1:0-225 GCF_000523025.1 Cynoglossus semilaevis | reverse complement strand
TGTTTTTTTTTTCTTTTTGTTTTTTTTATGAGACTGACACCAGAAGCAGAAAGTTACTCTGCTGTGATTTATAACGTCAGTCTCAGTTTATTAAAATTACCTTGGCGATGCTGAGCGTCCAGTTTAAATAGAGCACAGCTGCAGAATTGATACGCATATTTTACACTATAAATATTATTTATCATGCAGCTGGCCCTGAGTAAAATTAAATTAAATTAAATTAAA
>NW_007610521.1:0-225 GCF_000523025.1 Cynoglossus semilaevis | reverse complement strand
GTGTGTTACTACAGTCAACTGTGTTGGTGTGACTGGCTGCTACGTCGCTGACTTTGGGAATTTGGGAAAAATAAAGGTTTTGCTTCAGGAAGCGGAGCGGCCGAGGCCACGCCCCCTCACAGACACGGAGACTGAAGATTCTTCAGGGTTCTGGAGCCGAGGACGTGGTGGACGCTGGGCTGTGGTCACTGACGGTGTTGACCTCCAACTGTTGGGTGAGTTTGT
>NW_007610520.1:0-225 GCF_000523025.1 Cynoglossus semilaevis | reverse complement strand
TTGACCCTTCAGGCTGCAGTGGTGCCGTGTTTCCTGAGGTTCTGCTGAGTCGGCTGTAGAGAACCAGGTCAGACGGTGACAACAGACGGCAGAGGTGCCCCACGTCTGCCCCCCCCAGGACGGAGTCTGCCACTGACGTGACGAGGCCTGTGAAACCTCATCCGGTGTTTAACGGTCCTACAGTGAGGAGGACAGACTGAGAACGTGGGGGTAGTCGGTGGGGGG
>NW_007610519.1:0-225 GCF_000523025.1 Cynoglossus semilaevis | reverse complement strand
CCCCAGAGCGAAGCCGGCCGCTGCTGCAGGAATAAGATGTAAGCAAATGTTCACACCACGTTTTGACAAGTGCGAGATGGCGTTGACCCGTTTTATTGGCTCTCTAAAGTCATCAGTGCTTTAGGGGGTGGGAGAAAAGGCCGGTAATTAAGTTAGTCATTGGTCGAGTTCATCTGAGACCGTGGAACCTGCAAGTGGATAAATGGCAGTATCTGTAAAAAAAAA
>NW_007610518.1:0-225 GCF_000523025.1 Cynoglossus semilaevis | reverse complement strand
GCCCCCTCACTCTGCTGTCACAGGTCTCTCCCTGGTGGCCTGGCACTGTCCAGTCCCTGTTGATGCCCTGTCAGTGAGCCCCTCAGGCAGGGGGCCAGGCAGCGTGGCGACATGGCTCTGAGGCTCCGGTGCACACCACCTCACACAGGCTGGACCACTGAGCAGCTGGCACAGGACAGTCGGGATGGCTCCTCCCTGGGGGCGATGCAAGAGAGGAAAATGACA
>NW_007610517.1:0-225 GCF_000523025.1 Cynoglossus semilaevis | reverse complement strand
TGACGTGGACAGTGGGGATGTAACGATACCTTGAACTCGCATAAATACCGTTACCAACTGAAATGGCAAAAAAAAAAATACCAACTGAAATACCTCATAAACTGAAATTGTCATCTTAAAAAACAGAATAGAAAAAAAATGCACATTTCTTCACATCCCTATTCATCTCTGCTTATTTAAAGCGAAACTTGTCTGGTTTTATTTACCTCAATAACTGACAGTCTA
>NW_007610516.1:0-225 GCF_000523025.1 Cynoglossus semilaevis | reverse complement strand
GCTGAGCGGAGAAGAGCTCATCCAGCAGCTGCTGGTTGGACAGGGGAGCTCTGCGCTTCTGACCGTGCACTTGGACCCTAGAGGTGTTGGTCCTCGGGGTCTTGGGGACTTCGACAGGGACAGATTTAGTGGACTGATCAGGGTGGTTTGATGCCGTCTCCTCGCACCTGCACAAAAGACAGAGGAGTGAATAAAACGCAAGTCACAACTGCCCAGGAAAACACT
>NW_007610515.1:0-225 GCF_000523025.1 Cynoglossus semilaevis | reverse complement strand
ACACACACACACACACACGCAGAGGCATGGAATTACAGAAAGGAAAAAATGGATGCTTTGAACGACTCAGAGAGAACGACTCAGAGAGTAGCACGAGAACAAACAGGCCAATCAAACGACCACAGAGCCAGATAATAAGATAAGACCTAATCAATCAATCCTTTCTCACAGAGAAAAACTGAGCTGAGTGTCTGCTGAGTCCTGCTGCAAATTAAATCTGCACAC
>NW_007610514.1:0-225 GCF_000523025.1 Cynoglossus semilaevis | reverse complement strand
AACCTGTGACCTTTTTTACTGTAAGGACGGAGCACTGACCACTATACCACCGCGTCTACCACATGTGGAATTTTTTTTTTCCTTTACCAGCAGAAGACACAGAGCTCTCTGGATGAAACACTCCTGAGCGTCGTCCTCCTGCAGCAGCTGAGCCTGCAGGGCTGCCTTCTCCTCCAGCACCAGACTGAGGACCTGGGCTGCGGAGGCCAGCAGCAGCTTGGAGTT
>NW_007610513.1:0-225 GCF_000523025.1 Cynoglossus semilaevis | reverse complement strand
TTTTTTTTTTTTCTTCGTACCTGCAGTCTCATCCATGGATCGCTGCAGTCCGCTACCCGAGGGACGTTCCCGCTCACTGCGCTCCAACTGCTCATTTGGCGGCAGCACAGTAACTGTTGTGAAGATGACGCCTCTGTCCTTCCTTCCTGGGACGCGAATCATCAAATATCTTGGGATTATCAACATGTTCTTTATTCGAGAAACGACTTCCTTACGTGAGGTATT
>NW_007610512.1:0-225 GCF_000523025.1 Cynoglossus semilaevis | reverse complement strand
GCTGTGCATAAGGTGCGTTGTGGGGCCTGTTTATTTGCTAACGTACCTTGTGTACCCTTAGGATGTCCCTCCCTAACAGCAGGAGGATTGGTGCAGCTTGATCCACAGGTAGGATTTTACTAGTAACTGATCGTAGGTGGGGGTGATAGTGTGTGACCTCTGGGGAGGGGATTTCCATCTGGCACCATGTTACACTCTAGGCAAGCTTTACTTTTCCATCCATAG
>NW_007610511.1:0-225 GCF_000523025.1 Cynoglossus semilaevis | reverse complement strand
AGGAAAATTTAGGAGAAGATGGGAAATCGACAATAAAAGTGATACCTGAGCTCTAATCGCCTGTCTTTTCTAAAACATCTGATTTGGTTTTTACTTATTTTGTTGTATTTAAATACAACAAGATAGAGAGAAAATCGCGTAGATAATGCTAGGCAGCGTGGGCTGCTCCGTTGCTCGGCCACCTAGCGTGCTCGTACATCAAATCTTTCCTCGTATCTCGAAGCA
>NW_007610510.1:0-225 GCF_000523025.1 Cynoglossus semilaevis | reverse complement strand
AATTAAACAGATCAGAGTAAATACTTCACAGTGCTTTTGATAAATACTTCTAATTTTGATACTTTCGAAAAGAACAGAACGTGCGACCACGATTTATAATTCTATATTCATTTTAGTGCAAACACAAGTGCAAATAATTACATTTGCATAAAACTTAAAATACATTGGATTCAATTGTTTTAATAAAAAAAAAGCTTTCGTCATAAACAAAAACGTCATCAAGTT
>NW_007610509.1:0-225 GCF_000523025.1 Cynoglossus semilaevis | reverse complement strand
TGAGTATTCACTGAACCTACCATCTTGGTTTCAAACAGGTGGTCGTATGTCCCCAGCACCAGCAGGAAGTGAAGAACCACGTAGACTTGGAGAAACAGAGACCAGCTGGGATTATAAGCAACCTCCTTCCCTGTGACCTGCACCAGGAAAATCAATTCCAGTTTAATTCAAATTCAAATCACTCATGGACTCTGTTTGACCAAATAAACTTTTTTTTTTTTTTTT
>NW_007610508.1:0-225 GCF_000523025.1 Cynoglossus semilaevis | reverse complement strand
CTCACTTTGTTCAGCCCTAATGTAGTAATTTAAGGTAGTCCAAAGTTATGTTAGTATCTTTTCTAAAGCCATTTTTTTATTGCTGCACTTCTGTTTTCCTCTTTGACTGTTTATAGTAAAGAGGTTTTTGGCAACTGAATGTGAATTTTGATGTGATTTTGTTTTGATGAAATCTTCTGTGTTTGTAGGTTTTGTTTTAAGGAGGTATTGATTAGATGTTGATAG
>NW_007610507.1:0-225 GCF_000523025.1 Cynoglossus semilaevis | reverse complement strand
AGGAGGAGGAGGAGGAAGACGACGATGACGGAGGAGGTTGGATCACCCCCAGTAACATCAGACATGTTAAGATGGAGTCTCCTGATGGGGCAGTCTCAGCGAATGTCAGAGTGGGTTGTCTGACTACTGACTTTGCTATGCAGGTAAAATGCACTGTTCATCGTTTTTAAGTTTAGTCTGTAACAATAATTTGATTTTAATCATTTCATTATTAATGCATTTTTA
>NW_007610506.1:0-225 GCF_000523025.1 Cynoglossus semilaevis | reverse complement strand
TATAAAATACAGAAGACAATATAAATTATTTAAAACATATATGTAGTGTCGTGAACATGAGCATCATTTTTTGAACATATCATTAGGTGAAATCAGCCAATCAGAAGACCCTGCAGATCAGAGGTTTTTGCTCATTGACCATCAATATTTCTCGTTGCTGTAAAAATTATCTGAAAAATCTAACACTGGTTTATTTTGGCTTCTAACTGCTGCTGAAACACGTCA
>NW_007610505.1:0-225 GCF_000523025.1 Cynoglossus semilaevis | reverse complement strand
CTATTATATCTCAATGAGCATTTAAGAATACCAGTCCAGGTGACTTATTATGAATTAAAACATATAGAAACAATGATTATAGTTGGATGAGTAAAAAAGAAATGAATAAAACATTTAACTATAGCAGAGAATTCTTTAGACAAAATTCAAATTAAAGTTCCTTCAAGGTCTTAGTATCAAGTCTGACTATTGGTCTTGCTCCAGAGTTGGAAAAAGTACTAAAAA
>NW_007610504.1:0-225 GCF_000523025.1 Cynoglossus semilaevis | reverse complement strand
AAAAAAATGTTTGGGTTTTTTTAAAGTTTTTTTTTAGATTATAATTATTATTTTTTGTTTTTAACACTTCACTCAGTGTTAAACGGTGTTAACGTCGTTCGGTGACGTTGTCGTTTACGTCACTTCCTGTTAGAGACTAAAATAGTTGCAGTCAATGACACTTTCACTGGAAAGTTCTGAAAAATCACTTAAAGAAGGAAATTGTCAACGACAGATTTTTTTTTT
>NW_007610503.1:0-225 GCF_000523025.1 Cynoglossus semilaevis | reverse complement strand
GGGCTTGCTGTTGTTTTTTCCGTCTCCTCGACTCTTGTTTTTAAAACAAACTTTTCCATTTCTTCTTCTTTACCTCCAGCTCAGCTCTGACCTATGACCTCAGCGCTCACCACTCCAGAGTCATGATCTCATTTTCTGCTCTCACACAAAACGACTCCGACGTCGGAGTTCGGCTGCGGCGCACACTCATCCTTCAGCCCCGAGAAACAGTTCTGGGTCTTTGAG
>NW_007610502.1:0-225 GCF_000523025.1 Cynoglossus semilaevis | reverse complement strand
CCCCGGGCCTCATGTTGGTGACCCCTGCTATAGATTAAAATGTAAAATTAATTAATTAAATACACCAGCAGTGGACGCAGTGTAAATACTCACTTGGGACTAATAAATGTGATGATGATGTCAGGGTAAAATCAACCTCTGTGAGGTAGATCATCGTTCAATATTTACTGTTGTGAAGAAGCACAGATTCTCCAGTCTCCCTTACACACCATCAGCAATTACAGC
>NW_007610501.1:0-225 GCF_000523025.1 Cynoglossus semilaevis | reverse complement strand
TTTTTTTTTCAACAGCTCACTGATCCTGTGGGACCACAACAGATTCAGTTGGTTGGAAAAAAATAGTGCATCTTTGACAGAGCTCAGCTAATTTTCAGGCTTAACAGTTTTGGAGTTAAACATGAAATTTAATTTTATTTTGAGTTTGTTTATAAAGAACACAACTACTGTACGAAGCAGAGCAGTGTCTGAGATTCAATCACCTTTGCTCCTGGTTGTTTTGGG
>NW_007610500.1:0-225 GCF_000523025.1 Cynoglossus semilaevis | reverse complement strand
GTCAAACACACGTCTAGTCCTCGTGGCCTGGTACTAATAATATTTATTTATTTTTGTTTATGCAGTCGTCTGTAAATGTGGTGAAGACCAGTCATGTCGCATCCCAAAAAAGATTTATTTTAAATTAGATTTTCTTAATTGTGCTTTTTCATATTCTATTAATTTTTTACAGTTTCATTTTTCCCCTTTTCAGTAAAACTGTAAATTAAACTCTGTTTTTTTTTT
>NW_007610499.1:0-225 GCF_000523025.1 Cynoglossus semilaevis | reverse complement strand
CTTGGACTTCAGGGACATACCGTACATTAAGATTTCAATTACTGTGCTGTTTAATTATTATGTTATTTAGGCAGACATCACAGCAGTCACTCTTAGCAGTCACCCTCAAATGCCCCCCAAAACTGGGAGCTTCTAGAACATATTCCCAAGTAATTTGGACACATCCTGTCGTGGCGTCTCAACATGTCTCCAAAATAATTTTATACTGAATATCATTGGTACTTC
>NW_007610498.1:0-225 GCF_000523025.1 Cynoglossus semilaevis | reverse complement strand
AAAAAAAAAAATCGCAATTTTATCGTATCGTGACTTGAGTGTATAGTTACATGCCTACTTATGATAAGAGATTGACAGGTTGTCAAAGTGCAACACTGTGCCAATCAAGTAGATTTAAATATATTGGATCCAGGGCTGTTCCCACAGTGTATTAGCGCCACTGCTCACACACAGAGGTAGAAAGAGTGACAGTGAGTAAGTGAGAGAGAGGGAGAGAGAGGGAGA
>NW_007610497.1:0-225 GCF_000523025.1 Cynoglossus semilaevis | reverse complement strand
TTTTTTTCTCTTTGTTAAATTTGTCCTACGATCAGCATCACAGGGGCAGTTAGCCCACGTAGGTCAGCGGCTGATGTATGAAGTATATGTGACTATATATGACTTTAACTGTGGAGTTGTTGATAAATAAATGATTTATTATTTAAACGGTTTGGTGATTGTGTTAAACTAAATATTCATATGGAAACAAATATATGTAAAGATTGGATTTATAAAGCATGTACA
>NW_007610496.1:0-225 GCF_000523025.1 Cynoglossus semilaevis | reverse complement strand
GAAGGTAACGGCAGTAGTTTAGTTCCGCCTGATGTTTTTGGAGCCTGAACTAAATAACCAAAAAATAAATAAAATAAATAACTTCACAAAGATATAGTTTTAATATAATTAAAGAGTTTAAAAGTGGTGTCTTTTATCTTAATGGGACGTGAATAAAGTTTCATCCTATTGTTGTTAAGGTTGTAAAATGCTACAGGCTGAACAACAGGGGGCGCTCCACACAAT
>NW_007610495.1:0-225 GCF_000523025.1 Cynoglossus semilaevis | reverse complement strand
TTATTAATTCCTTCCCAGTTATTGTGAGTCGTCCACTCAATGATATCTGTCATCATTCCATGCCTATTAGCTCCTTGGCACAACTGTTATTCCTAGCGTGCCGCCACTTTCCCCCCCTCCCTCTCCACTTGCACTAACAGTCTGTTAAAGGAGGTGTAATTGCTCTGGGGGGGCCTCCATGAGAAGGAATGTAAGATCCTGCCACTGTGAGGCCGAGCTGCCGCC
>NW_007610494.1:0-225 GCF_000523025.1 Cynoglossus semilaevis | reverse complement strand
ATACCCACATTTTCCCAATAGATGGCGCAGAAAATTTGAAAGGATTTTAGCATTTTAGCTTAGTTTAGCTTAGCCATTTATCTTAGTTCACGCAAACCTACCATCTATCTGGAGAATATGCGATCGATTTGCGGCACTTTTCACTCAGATGAGTCATCATTTCAGATGATTTTAACACTCTTGTGGTGTCCTTTGGGTCCAGGCGACCCCGGTGGCTGATATAAT
>NW_007610493.1:0-225 GCF_000523025.1 Cynoglossus semilaevis | reverse complement strand
TCTCTCTCTCTCTCTCTCTCACCCCACTCTGCCCCTCTCCCCCAGCTTTCTCTCTTCCCCTTCCTCTCTAATATAATAAATAATATTTAATGTGCATGGAGAAAATCAATTTGTTATTTCAGTCAATGGATATGATTCTGATGTACGGTTATATGGAATCTGACAACATAGAAATTGAATGTCACAACAAAGAACCATTATTTTAGACGGGGAGGGGTCACATGT
>NW_007610492.1:0-225 GCF_000523025.1 Cynoglossus semilaevis | reverse complement strand
ATTTTTCTAATCTGAAGGGGCAATATATGGATGTGGAGCTGCCACCCTGTGGCAACACGTTTGAAGTGTCATTGCTAATAAAGGAGCAACCAACCAAAATACGTTGCAGACTTTGTTCATTAAAATACATTTTAAACTAAGTTGTCACCCCAACACAAATATTGTATATGTCATTCGGCTTATTTATTGTTAATGTTAAAGATTAAATTAGATTGTGAAATTCCC
>NW_007610491.1:0-225 GCF_000523025.1 Cynoglossus semilaevis | reverse complement strand
AAGAAAACAATAAAAAATTGACCAGAACTCTTACTTTAATAGGATCTGAATTGGCAACAATCTGGTGTACGATAAGTATCGCGATACAAAGAGGGATGATACCATGTATTGTGATATATATATATTTTTTTCAGTTTATCGATATTTTCTTATCGCTCTATATTTTAACAATACTGTATGACCTTATGACCTTTAGCAGGAAAGCCCACATTGTGGACAAATAAA